>NC_089839.1:175000-378218 GCF_035609145.1 Eleutherodactylus coqui
ACATGGATCAGCTACTAAAAGCAGTGCACAGAACTATGCAAGTGGAGGAAGAACTTCAGCAACCCTGCACAGCTCAGGACGGCATGTTTGCGGGCTTGCTTCCACAACGGAAATCTACATTTCCTGTAAACGCCACACTAAAACAACTGATCCGGAATGAGTGGTGTTGTGTGGATCAGGCTCCGCTAATCTCCAAGGAGTTTAAGGAGTGCCTTTTATTTTCAGGCGATGTGGTGGCCATCTTTTAGGGAACGTCTAAAGTGGATGCAGCTATCTCCATGGTGTCTAAGAAGTCTGGACTTCCATTTGAGGATACGTCCCATTTAAAGGACTCTAGAGATAACAAAGTGGATACGACCATGCGCAAGGCTTGGTCCACATCCAACCTCATTATAAAGTCTAACATCGCGGCCACTTCGGTGGCTCGCTCCATGGCGGTCTGGCTGGATCAGCTTACGTCCTTGATCGACCAGAAAGTGTCCAGAGAAGAGATTGCAGGCGGTATCCCTCTGCTACAGATGGCAATGGATTTTTGGCGGATGTTTCTACGGAGATGGTCTGCTTTGGAGCCCGCATGGCAGCCCTATCCAATACTGCGAGAAGAGCAGTTTGGGTAAAGGTGGTTTGGAGACATAACCTCCAAGAACAAGTTGTGCGCCTTACCCTTTCGGGGTTCACGCATCTTTGGACCAGACCTGGATCACCTGCTAGAGAAGGTAGCGGACAAAAACCAGGGACTGCCAACCATCAGACCACCTAAAAGACCCTTTATTTCACATCCCTCGTCTACAACCTATGCAGGGAAAGGAAAGACCGGAAGGTGGTCTCATCCAAAGGGAGGAAGGGGTAAGACTCTTACCGTTGTCCATCAACCCGCATCTATGTCCGCGGTAGGCGGAAGATTAGCTACTTTTTCTGCTAGGTGGTGAAACATAACCACTAATGAATGGGCTTTACACCTGGTAGCGGAGGGGTACAAGATTGAACTAGAATCTCGCCCTGCTGATATATTTACTTTAACCTCGACACAGTCTCCAACCCTTGGACAGGCTCTACTGAAGAGCGTACAAAACCTGGTAGATCTTGGCGCGGTTATCCCGGTCCCCAAAAGCAAATGGGGGAAAGGCTTTTATTTCCCCCTTTTTCTGGTTCCCAAACCAGATGGCTCCCACCGCACAATAATACCCTTAAAGAACTGAACAAATTTATTTAGTATAGAAAATTTAAAATGGAAACTATTAAAACCGCAACCCCCCTGATTGCCAGGGATAATGTAATGGCTACGATTGACTTAAAGGATGCTTATTTTCACATCCCCATTCACGTCAACTCGCAAAGATTCCTGAGATTTGCGCTGAGAGGGGAAGGGGAAATCTGTCACTTCCAGTTTATCTGCCTCCCATTTGGAATCTCCTCAGCCCCTCGGATCGTTTCCAAAGTGGTGATTGTGATGGTAGCCTTTTTACGCAATTACAGGATCATTATCGTCCCTTATCTGGATGAATTCCTGCTAGTGGCGGATTCCCCAACTATTCTAAGATCACACTTGTGTTTCACACTTCAGCTTTTTAAGGACCTGGGTTTGATCATTAACCCCTTAATGACACGGCCTATTTTGGCGTTGAGGACCAAGCGATTTTTTTTTTGGTATTTTTCCATCTCCATTTTTCAAAAGCCATAACTTTTTTATTTTTCCGTCGACGCGGCCGTATAAGGGCTCGTTTTTCGCATGGCGAGCTGTAGTTTTTATTGGTGCCACTTTTGGGTACATAGACTATATCGTAAAACTTTTATAATTTTTTTTATGATAACAGGGAGAGAAAACGCATCAATTCTGCCATATATATTTTTTTTTTTTTTTTTTTACAGCGTTAATCATGCAGCTTTAATGAAACACAAAATTTTTTCTGCGGGCCGGTACGGTAACAACGATACCAAAATTGTTATATTTTTTTTAGGTTTTTACTCTTTTTTGCAATAAAACCCCCTTTTTTTTGGAAATCTTTTTTTTTTCTTTATAGCTGCATTCAAAGTCCTGTAACTTTTTTATTTTTCTATGTACGGAGCTCTATAAGGGCTTATTTTTTGCGAGACGAGCTGTAGTTTTTATTGGTACCACTTTGGGGAATGTACAGCTTTTTTGATCACTTTTATTGCATTTTTTGGGAGGCAAAATGCTAAAAATTAGCATTTTGCCTCTGTTTTTAGCTTTTTTTTTTTTTTTTTACGCTTTTTGTCGTACAAAATAAAAAGCATGTTCAACTTTTTGTACACGTCGTTACGGACGTGTCAATACCCAATATGTGGGGTTTTAATTTTTTTTCCCCTTTGTTTATGCTAATATTAGAAAAAGCATAAAAAAGGGTTTTTTTACATTTTTTTTTTTTTACATTTTTCTTTTTTTTACACTTTTCTTTTCTTTTTTTTACACTGTTTGAGTCCCTCTGAGGGACTTGCAGCACTGTGCCTATGATTGCTGTCATAAGGCATGGCAGAGCTACTGCTCTGCCATGCCTTATCGCTTGTATAGCGATTATAGGCACAGGCAATACAGGACGCCAGTGTCTGGCGTCCTGTTGCCATGGTGACAGGCCGGGCTCTCGCGATGACATCGCGAGAGCCAGCCGGAGACACAGAGGGAGCGCGATCCCTCTGTGAACTCTTTCCCTGCCGCGATCTACTTAGATCGCGGCAGGGAAGGGGTTAACAGCGGGGGGCGCATCTCCGATGCCTCCCTGCTGTTGCAGCGGGACGCCGGTTGTGACTGACAGCCGGCTCCCGCTGCAGGATAGCGCGGGATCTTATGTGATCTCGCGCTATCCCCAGGACGTACCGGTACGTCCTGTTGCGGGAAGTACCAGGCTCCCAGGACGTATCGGTACGTCCTGGAGCGGGAAGGGGTTAATGATCCGAAATCCAACATGGAACCAGAAACCCGGAAGAAATTCCTGGGAGTCATTTTGGATTCCCATCACCAGAGTTCGTCCCTTCCTCCTCTAAGGAAACAGCTCATTTTGAATGAATGTTCCACTCTATATAAAAAATCTAGAGTAACAATAGGAGAGGCAATGCGGATCCTGGGGCTAATGACTTTGTGTATTGGTGTAGTTCCCTGGGCCCAATTCCACAGCCGTGATCTCCAGGCACTTATCCTTCAAAACTGGGATAAGTTACAGTCCTCACTAGACCAGACAATCCCTATTTTCGCTAGGGCCAGATCTTCACTCCGCTGGTGGTTGTCCTCCGATAACCTTTCGCGGGCATCTGAATGGAACCTGGATAATAATAACGGACGCCAGCACCAACAGGTGGAGGGCCCACTTTGAAGGCGGTCATATACAGGGTACATGGGACCCTCATGAGAGATCCAGTTCCTCTAACTATAGAGAGCTTAACGCAGTATGGAAATCCCTATGTAGCTTGCAATCGCTTTTAAGGATGAAGCATGTGAGGATCTTTTCCGATAACATGACGGCAGTGTCACTCATTCGCCACCAGGGTACCACCAGGAATCCTCTTCTTCAGCACGTGGCGGGAAAGATCCTTCAGTGGGCGGAACTCACAACCAGGTCACTGTCGGCCTTCCACATAAAAGGAGCCAAAAATTCAGCCGTGGACTTTCTAAGCAGGAAGAAAGTGGACCCAGGAGAGTGGAAACTCCATCCCGGGGTTTTTAACCTTCTCGTGACAAAATGGGGGGTACCCGAAATTGACCGGTTTGCATCAAGCACAAGCACCAAGTGCCGTCTTTTCTTTTTTCGAGGCTCGGAGAAACAAGCCTTAGGCATGGACGCCCTCTCTCACCCCTGGGGCTGGGACTTAGCGTACGCTTTTCCCCCTTTACCGCTGATCCTGCTCGTTCTAAGGAAAGTGCTACAGTCAGACCTGTTAGTAATTTTAATAGCACCTTATTGGCCTAAAAGACCTTGGCTTCCTCTCCTGAGATCTCTGTCAGTGGGAGAGCCCTTCCATCTTCCGCCAAGACCGGACCTCCTGCTGCAGGGTCCTCTCCTCTACCCGGAGGTTCACAAGTTCAGGCTTACGGACTGGATCTTGGACGGGTAAAAGTCTTAGGAAAGGGTCTATCGTCCAATGTGATTGCTAGAGCCTTAAAGGGGTTGTCTCGCACCAAAACGTTTTTTTTTTTTTCCATAGGCCCCCCGTTCGGCGCAGGACAAACCCAAGGGATGTGTTAAAAAAAAAAAATATATATATATATATATATATATATATATATATATATATATTACTTTCCCTGAATCCCCGCTCTGCGACTTCTTCCTTCTTCCTACTTCTTCCTTCACCAAGATGGCCACCGGGATCTTCACCCACGATGCACCGCGGGTCTTCTCCCATGGTGCACCGTGGGCTCTGTGCGGTCCATTGCCGATTCCAGCCTCCTGATTGGCTGGAATCGGCACACGTGACGGGGCGGAGCTACGATGACCAGCTCTCCGGCACGAGCGGCCCCATTCACCAGGCAGAAGACCGCACAGCGCAAGCGCGTCTAAAAACGCCAGAAGAAAGCGAAATTAGACGGAGCCATGGAGACGGGGACGCTAGCAACGGAGCAGGTAAGTGAATAACTTCTGTATGGCTCATATTTAATGCACGATGTATATTACAAAGTGCATTAATATGGCCATACAGAAGTGTATAACCCCACTTGCTTTCGCGAGACAACCCCTTTAAGCCCTCAATGAAAAAGATTTATTCCAAAGTCTAGAGAAAATTTTCGGAATGGATAGGTCAGGACATTCAGCAGTTAGACCAGTCAGACATCCGTAAAATTTTAGATTTCCTCGAGGCGGGCCTGGATAAAGGGTTGAGTCCGAATACCCTTAAAGTCTAAGTGGCGGCTTTGGGGGCATTCTTAATCTCGCGCTTGCCGAGCATAGGTGGATTAGAAGGTTTCTTAGAGGGGCAACTAGATTGCATCCATTTACAAGGTGTACAGCGCCCCCCCTGGGATCTGACCATAGTCCTTCAGGCCTTCTGCAATCCCCTGTTCAAACCAATTAGTGGCCTATCCATCGCCTTGCTGACCTATAAGGTAGCCCTCCTTGTGGTGGTCACGTAAGCTAGGCGAGTGAAGGAGACTGCAGGTATGGTTATACTTATTGTTAATTATCCACACCTATGGTGGTAGGAGGAGCCATGGTATGTCCAATGACCAGTTTAGCATGACCCATTTTTTTAGTATAAAAGGGGGGTTAGTTGATAAGAATGTATGCTTGAGAAAGGCCATTGCAATGGCCGAAACGTTGCAGATTTTACTGATGGAATAAAGAAAATTCTTTTTATTGCACCTGGATTTGAGCTGCTGTCACTATATCTGGATATTACGTTGCATCTAGGAAGATATTGGTCCATCTTCTGTTCGTGACTGTGCAGCCCCAAAGCCTCCCCTTGAGAGGGTATTTTTCCCATTTTAGTGCTGTTGGTTATCTACTACAACATACTGGTAAGCTAGGCACGTGGGTGAAATCCAGGCTCTTTCACAGAAACCCCCATACATGACTATTCACCCCGACAAGATTGTATTCTCTTTAGATCCTTCCTTCTAACCTAAAGTCTTGTCAGATTTCCACAGAGTCCAACCAATAATCATTCCAGCCTTCTGCCAAAATTTTAAAAACGAAAAGGAGCAGTGGCTCCATAATCTCGACGTTAAAAGAGCTGTACTAGCGTACCTCGAAGCGACAGAAAGTTTCAGGAAAACTGATAAACTTTTTGTTCAATTTCAGGGGCAGGCCAAAGGAAGGGCCGCTTCTAGAGATGCGATCACCCGGTGGCTCAGGAGAGCTGTTCAGGAGGCTTGCAAGGCCAAGGGCATCCCTCCTGCAGAAGGATTGAAGGCCCACTCTACGCAAGCGGTGGCATCTTCCTGGGCAGAAAGAGCGCACGCCTCGATCGAACAAATCTGTAACGCGGCCACGTGGACTTCTAGTCATACGTTTATTAGACACTAGAGGCTGGACTTTAAGTCTAGTTAAGATCCAACCTTCGGGAGAAAGGTGCTTCAAGCAGTAATCCCCCCCCCCCTTCCTAAAAAAGCCCAAGCCAGTTATCTGGTATTCCTCCAAGTGTATGCTGTCATGATGTCGGAGGGAATTTTTCTTACCGATAATTCCCTTTCTTGAAGGCATCATGACAGCATACGGGCTTCCCCCCCCCCCCCCTACCAACATGGTTATATTTGGTTTGTTTAACACATGAGGTAATGTGTATGCTTATGATTTCCTTATCTGAGGTGTGTGATGCCAATAAATCACACCTTCTGGTTAAGTATTCTGTCACGGTGGTTATTTGGAACGCACTGGTGTTGGTGGAGGGGAGGTGCCTTTCATGCTCTGCCTTTTCCTGTCCCTTCAGGTCAGCAGGGGAGCGACCTCCAGGTGTATGCTGTCATGTCTTCAAGAAAGAGAGTGATCGGTAAGACAAACTCCCGTTATCAAATGGAAAATGGGGGAATATATAAAGAAGAATATAATGCGGTCTGCAGAAACTGTAGGGCAAGCGTCAGAAAAGCTAAAGATAATAATGAATTGAGGCTTGTAACAGAGTCCAAAAGCAATAAAAAAAAGATTTGGGGGGTCAACAGTAGAGATGAGCGAACGTACTCATCCGAGCTTAATACTCGTTCGAGTATTAGCGTGTTCGAGATGCTCGTTACTCGTGACGAGTACCACGCGATGTTCCGGTTACTTTCACTTTCATCTCTGACACGTTAGCGCGCTTTTCTGGCCAATAGAAAGACAGGGAAGGCATTACAACTTCCCCCTGTGACGTTCCAGCCCTATACCACCCCCCTGCAGTGAGTGGCTGGCGAGATCAGGTGTCACCCGAGTATATAAATCGGCCCCTCCCGCGGCTCGCCACAGATGCATTCTGACAGAGATCAGGGACAGTGCTGCTGGTGCCGGAGCTGCTATAGGGAGAGCGTTAGGAGTGATTTTAGGCTTCAAGAACCCCAACGGTCCTTCTTAGGGCCACATCTGACCGTGTGCAGTACTGTGGAGGCTGCTTTTAGCAGTGTTGCACAAATTATTTTTTTTTTATATCGGCCGTGCAGAGCATTGCGTCCGCAGTCTGCAGTCATTGTACAGAGTATAGGGCCAGTACTGGTGAGGCAGGGAAAGAGATATTCAGGCAATATAGGCAGTGGGCTTTTTCCAAAAAATTGATCGCCGTCATCCCGCCAGAGGGAAACAGTATACATAATATTATACGCTGCCTACAGTATCTGTCTGCTGTCTCAGCTCAGCATTTAAAAAAAATAGAAGCAAAATACTTAAGGCCTACTACTGGCCTTTGGCCACTTGACTGCTTCTGCGCTGTGAATTCCACTAGCTCAGTCATACGCACCTACGTCTCACTACAGGCGTGCGCAAAATTGTTTCCTGGCTCTGCTGTGCGTTCCGTAAGGGAAGTCAGCCTCCAACCACAGGCCAATAAGCGGCACATTTAATTACAGTGTTCTGTTTCTGCACTACTGGTAATACAGCATGCTGAGGGGTAGGCCTAGAGCAGGGGTCCCCAACTCCAGTCCTCAGGGACCCCCAACAGGTCATGTTTTCAGGATCTCCTATGGTATGAACTCCTGTGGCAATGTGTGAGGCACAGACCATAATTACATCACCTGTGCAATACTGAGGAAATCCTGAAAACCTGCCCTGTTGGCGGTCCCTGAGGACTGGAGTTGGGGACCCCTGGCCTAGAGGACGTGGACGCGGGCAAGGACGCGGAGGCCCAAGTCAGGGTGTGGGCACAGGCCGAGCTCCAGATCCAGGTGTATCGCAGCCAACTGCTGCGGGATTAGGAGAGAGGCACGTTTTTGGCGTCCCCACATTCATCTCACAATTAATGGGTCCACGCGGTAGACCTTTATTAGAAAATGAGCAGTGTGAGCAGGTCCTGTCGTGGATGGCAGAAAGTGCATCCAGCAATCTATCGACCACCCAGAGTTCTGCGCCGTCCAATGCTGCAACTCTGAATCCTCTGGCTGCTGCTCCTCCTTCCTCCCAGCCTCCTCACTCCATTACAATGACACATTCTAATGAGCAGGCAGACTCCCAGGAACTGTTCTCGGGCCCCTGCCCTGATTGGGAAAAAATGGTTCCTCTCCCACCTGAGGAGTTTGTCGTGACCGATGCCCAACCTTTGGAAAGTTTCTGGGGTCCGGGTGATGAGGCTGGGGACCTCCGGCAACTGTCTCAAGAGCTTTCAGTGGGCGAGGAGGTCGACTCCCAGGAACTGTTCTCGGGCCCCTGCCCAGAATGGCCAGCAATGGTTCCTCTCCCACCGGAGGAGTTTGTCGTGACCGATGCCCAACCTGTGAAAAGTTCCCTGGGGTCCGGGGGATGAGGCTGGGGACTTCCGGTAACTGTCTCAAGATCTTTCAGTGGGTGAGTAGGGAAAGAGATATTCAGGCATGAGACACAGTTGTCTATCACTCAGGTAGTAGTAATTGGAGTAAGTCCAAGGGAGGAGCGCACAGAGGATTCGGAGGAAGAGCAGCAGGACGATGAGGTGACTGACCCCACCTGGTTTGCTACGCCCACTGAGAACAGGTCTTCAGAGGGGGAGGCAAGTGCAGCAGCAGGGCAGGTTGGAAGTGGCAGTGCGGTGGCCAGGGGTAGAGGCAGGGCCAGACCGAATAATCCACCAACTGTTTCCCAAAGCGCCCCCTCGCGCCATGCCACCCTGCAGAGGCCGAGGTGCTCAAAGGTCTGGCAGTTTTTCACTGAGAGTGCAGACGACCGACGAACAGTGGTGTGCAACCTTTGTCGCGCCAAGATCAGACGGGGAGCCACCACCACCAGCCTCACCACCACCAGCATGCACAGACATATGATGGCCAAGCACCCCACAAGGTGGGACGAAGGCCGTTCACCGCCTCCGATTTGCACCGCTGCCCCTCCCCCCCCTGTGCCCCAACCTGCCACTGAGATCCTCTCAGGACACAGGCACTACCGTCTCCTGGCCTGCACCCACACCCTCACCTCCGCTGTGCTCGGCTCCATCCACCAATGTCTCTCAGCGCACCGTCCAGCCGTCGCTAGCGCAAGTGTTGGAGCGCAAGTACGCAGCCACGCACCCGCACGCTCAAGCGTTAAACGTGCACATAGCCAAATTTATCAGCCTGGAGATGCTGCCGTATAGGGTTGTGGAAACGGAGGCTTTCAAAGGTATGATGGTGGCGGCGGCCCCGCGCTACTCAGTTCCCAGTCGCCACTACTTTTCCCGATGTGCCGTCCCAGCCCTGCACGACCACGTCTCCCGCAACATTGTGCGCGCCCTCACCAACGCGGTTACTGCCAAGGTCCACTTAACAACGGACACGTGGACAAGCACAGGCGGGCAGGGCCACCATATCTCCCTGACGGCACATTGGGTGAATTTAGTGGAGGCTGGGACAGAGTCAGAGCCTGGGACCGCTCACGTCCTACCCACCCCGAGAATTGCGGGCCCCAGCTCGGTGGTGGTATCTGCGGCGGTGTATGCTTCCTCCACTAAACCACCCTCCTCCTCCTCCTCCTACGCAACCTCTGTCTCGCAATCAAGATGTGTCAGAAGCAGCACGTCGCCAGCAGTTGGTGTCGCGCGGCGTGGCAGCACAGCGGTGGGGAAGCGTCAGCAGGCCGTGCTGAAACTACTCAGCTTAGAAGAGAAGAGGCACACGGCCCACGAACTGCTGCAGGGTCTGACAGAGCAGACCGACCGCTGGCTTGCGCCGCTGAGCCTCCAACCGGGCATGGTCGTGTGTGACAACGGCCGTAACCTGGTGGCAGCTCGGCAGCCTCACGCACGTGCCATGCCTGGCCCACATCTTTAATTTGGTGGTTCAGCACTTTCTGAAAAGCTACCCACGATTGTCAGACGTGCTCGGAAAGGTGCGCCGGCTCTGCGCACATTTCCGCAAGTCCCACGCGGACGCTGCCACCCTGCACACCCTGCAACATCGGTTTCATCTGCCACTGCACCGACTGCTGTGCGACGTGCCCACACAGTGGAACTCTACGCTCCACATGTTGGCCAGGCTCTATGAGCAGCGTAGAGCTATAGTGGAATACCAACTCCAACATGGGCGGCGCAGTGGGAGTCAGCCTCCTCAATTCTTTTCAGAAGAGTGGGCCTGGTTGGCAGACATCTGCCAGGTCCTTGGAAACTTTGAGGAGTCTACCCAGATGGTGAGCGGCGATGCTGCAATCATTAGCGTCACCATTCCTCTGCTATGCCTCTTGAGAAGTTCCCTGCAAAGCATAAAGGCAGACGCTTTGCGCTCGGAAACAGAGGCGGGGGAAGACAGTATGTCGCTGGATAGTCAGAGCACCCTCCTGTCTATATCTCAGCGCGTTGAGGAGGAGGAGGATGAGGAGGAGGGGGAAGAGACAGCTTGGCCCAATGCTGAGGGTACCCATGCTGCTTGCCTGTCATCCTTTCAGCGTGTATGGCCGGAGGAGGAGGAGGAGGAGGAGGATCCTGAAAGTGATCTTCCTAGTGCGGACAGCCATGTGTTGCGTACTGGTACCCTGGCACACATGGCTGACTTCATGTTAGGATGCCTTTCTCGTGACCCTCGCGTTACACGCATTCTGGCCACTACGGATTACTGGGTGTACACACTGCTCGACCCACGGTATAAGGAGAACCTTTCCACTCTCATACCCGAAGAGGAAAGGGGTTCGAGAGTGATGCTATACCACAGGGCCCTGGTGGACAAACTGATGGTAAACTTCCCATCCGACAGCGCTAGTGGCCAAAGGCGCAGTTCCGAGGGCCAGGTAGCAGGGGAGGCGCAGAGATCAGGCAGCATGTACAGCACAGGCAGGGGAACACTCTCTAAGGCCGTTGACAGCTTTCTGGCTCCCCAGCAAGACTGTGTCACCGCTCCCCAGTCAAGGCTGAGTCGGCGGGAGCGCTGTAAAAGGATGGTGAGGGAGTACGTAGCCGATCGCACAACCGTCCTCCGTGACGCCTCTGCCACCTACAACTACTGGGTGTCGAAGCTGGACACGTGGCCTGAATTCGCGCTGTATGCCCTGGAGGTGCTTGCTTGTCAGAGAGGGTGTTTAGTGCGGCTGGGGGAATCATCACAGATAAGCGTACCCGCCTGTCAACCGACAGTGCCGACAGGCTAACACTCATCAAGATGAACAAAGCCTGGATTTCCCCAGACTTCTCTTCTCCACCAGCGGACAGCAGCGATACCTAAACAATACGTAGGCTGCACCCGCGGATGGAAGCATCGTTCTCTATCACCATCAAAAACGGGGACCTTTTTGCTTCATCAATCTGTGTATAATATTCATCCTCCTCCTCCTGCTCCTCCTCCTGAAACCTGACGTAATCACGCCGAACGGGCAATTTTTCTTAGGCCCACAAGGCTCAGTCATATAATTTTTGTAAACAATTTTTATACGTTTCAATGCTCATTAAAGCGTTGAAACTTTCACCTCAACCAATTTTTATTTTAACTGGGCTGCCTCCAGGCCTAGTTACCACTTAAGCCACATTAACCAAAGCGATTAATGGGTTTCACCTGCCCTCTTGGTTGGGCATGGGCAATTTTTCTGACGTACATTAGTACTGTTGGTACACCAATTTTTTGGGGGCCCTCGCCTACAGTGTAATCCAATTAATTTTTTGCCCACCTGCAGTAAAGCTGACGTTACATCAGCTGTGTTGGGCACTGCAATGGGATATATTTATGTACCGCCGGTGGGTTCCAGGGAGCCACCCATGCTGTGGGTCCACAGGGAGTTGTAACTGCATGTGTCCACTTCTAAAGAACCCCAGTCTGACTGGGGCATGCAGTGTGGGCCGAAGCCCACCTGCATTAAACATGACATTACCTCAGCTGTGATGGGCAATGCAATGGGATATATTTATGTACCGCCGGTGGCTTCCTGGCACCCACCCATGCTGTGGGTCCACACGGACTTCACAATAGGGAGTTGTACCTGCCTGTGTCTATGAATTAAAAACCCCGGTCAGGTTGGGGCATGCAGTGTGGGCTGAAGCCCACCTGCATTTAATCGGACCTTACCTCAGCTGTGATGGGCACTGCAATGGGATACATTTATGTACAGCCGGTGGGTTCCAGGGAGCCACCCATGCTGTGGGTGCACACGGAATTCCCATTGCGGAGTTGTACCTGCCTGTGACTATTTATAAAAAACCGAGGTCTGACTGGGGCATGCAGACACTTTGACAGAATGAATAGTGTGTGGCACATAGGTTCCCCATTGCTATGCCCACGTGTGCAGCTCCTGATGGCGGTGGCACAGGATTATATTTCTCATTGCTTCTGTACAGCATTGTGGGCTATCGCCCCGCCCCTTTTAAAGAGGGTTGCTGCCTAGCCGTGCCAACCCTCTGCAGTGTGTGCCTGCGGTTCCTCCTCATGGCAGACGCACTTATAAATAGACATGAGGGTGGTGTGGCATGAGTGCAGCTGAAGGCTGCGCAGGGACACTTTGGTGTGCGTTGTGGACACTGCGTCGTGCGGGGGGGGGGGGTTGGGCAGCATGTAACCCAGGAGAAGTGGCAGCGGAGTGTCATGCAGGCAGTGATTGTGCTTTGTTGGAGGTAGTGTGGTGCTTAGCTAAGGTATGCATTGCTAATGAGGGCTTTTCAGAAGTAAAAGTTGTTTGGGGGGGGGGGGCACTCTTGCCGCTATTGTGGCTTAATAGTGGGACCTGGGAACTTGAGATGCAGCCCAACATGTAGCCCCTCGCCTGCCCTATCCGTTGCTGTGTCATTCCCATCACTTTCTTGAATTGCCCAGATTTTCACAAATGGAAACCTTAGCGAGCATCGGCGATATACAATAATGCTCGAGTCGCCCATTGACTTCAATGGGGTTCGTTACTCAAAACGAACCCTCGAGCATCGCGATAATTTCGTCCCGAGTAACGAGCACCCGAGCATTTTGGTGCTCGCTCATCTCTAGTCAACAGCAAAAGAAAAGTCAAAGATGCTATTGAATGCTTACAGGATGAAAGTGGTGAATTGGTTAAGAATGATGCTGAGAAGGCTGAACTTTTAAATTCCTATTTTGTATCTGTTTTCTCTCAGAAAGTAGATTGAACATCAACTGATCTTCCCTGTAGTATTAGGGGAATAAAAGAATGCAGGCTATCTATAAACAAAGAGATGGTGAGGGAACACATAGGTAACTTAAATTAATTCAAGTCTCAAGGTCCAGATGAATTACATCCTAGAATACTAAAGGAAGCAGCGGAGATAATTGCTGAACCACTCGCCATAATCTTTGAAAATTCCTGGAGAACAGGAGAAGTCCCAGAAGATTGGTAAAGGGCAAATGTTGTCCCTATCTTCTAAAAAGGGAGGAAGTTGGATCCAGGAAACTACAGGCCTGTGAGCCTGACTTTTATACTGGGAAAGAGCTTTGAACAAATTATTAAACAGCATGCATGCAAGTACTTGGATGAGAATGCAGTAATTAACCAGAGCCAACATGGGTTTGTAACAAATAAGTCATGCTAGACAAATCTAATTTCTTTCTATGACAGAATCGCTGACTGGGTTGATCAGGAAAATGTGGTGGATATAGTATATCTTGACTTTAGTAAAGAATTTGATAAAGCAGCTCATACCATACTTATTGAAAAAGTGACCAAATATCGGATTGACAAGGCAACTGGGCAACAAATAAGGAGAATTGGAGCTCCTAACACAGGAATAAAAATGTGATGTCATAGGCATCACGGAAATTTGGTGGAATGATAGACATGATTGAAATACAAGGCTTGAAGGATACAACTCCTTTTGTATATGGGATTGACAAGGCAACTGTTAGGTGGATTCACAATTAGCTGAGTGATCGTACTCAAAGAGTGGTCATAAATGGCTGCATATCCAAGTGGAAGAATGTATCAAGTGGAGACCACAAGGCTCTGTCCAAGGCCCAGTGTTGGTCAACATTTTTATAAATCATCTGGATGAGGGAATTGATGGGAAACTGATCAAATTTGCCAACGACACAAAACTAGGAGGGATAACTAACACTAGGGAAGAGAAAGAGAGAGAGAGAGAGAGAAGGCTAAGCAGCAGCACATGTGAAAAAGACTTGGGTATACTAATAGATCATAGACTGAACATGAGTCAACAATGTGATGCAGCAGCCAAAAAGGCAAACACAATTCTGGGATGTATTAAGAGAAGCATAGAGTCTAGATCATGTGAGGTCATTATCCCCTCTACTCTTCCTTAGTCAGACCTCATCTGGAATACTGGGTCCAGTTCTGGGCACCCCACTTTAAAAAAGACATAGACAAACGGGAGCAAATTCAGAGAAGCGCTACCAGGATGGTGAGCAGTCTGCAAATCATGTCCTATGAGGAACGGGTAAAGGATCTGGGAATGTTTAGCAGAAGAGAAGGCTGAGAGGAGACTTAATAGCTGTCTAAAAATACCTGAAGGGCTGTCACAGTGCAGAGGGATCAGCCCTATTCTCATCTGCACAAGGAAAGACTGGAAGCAATGGGATGAAACTGACAGGGAGGACACACAGATTACATATTAGACAGTGAGGGTGATCAATGAGTGGAACAGGTTACCACAGGAGGTGGTGAGTTCTGCTTCAATGGAAGTGTTCAAACAAAGGCTGGAAAAATATCTGTCTGGGATGATTTAGTAAATCCTGCACTGAGCAGGGGGTTGGACGTACGAACACTCTGGAGGTCGCTTCCAACTCGACCAGGCATGTCCATGAACTACTCATAGAGTCCATTTAAATAGAAACAGTGTAATACTTTAGTTCCCCTGAAGTGGTGCTGTAGGGAAACTGAACACTTACTGACAGGTCTTCCTCACAGATTATAGCTGATTGCTTCCCAGAGTCAAACTGTGGTACTTTGGGTGGACTAGAGGAAGTGATTCTGGGGTCCACCCTCCATCCAAATCCTGTGCTCTTCCATTTTTACTAGCATCGTAATCTTTGTGGTTACCACTGAGCACACAGGACGCCTCTTCAATAAGATCTAATAGGCAATTTGTGATCGTGTCATAAGAAATTAAACCCTGATTGTAATTGATTACTCTAAAGTCTCCTCCAGATGGGATTGTCTTCTGCCGGACAGCTGTGGCCAAATATGTGTTCCAAATAGAGCCTGGACACATTGAAAGTACTCTGGGGTGCTGGTCTAACCCTATGGCGCTGGCAGTGGCTACCCTATGTTCAGGTTATCAGTGGGGGACCCTTCTACTAAAACTGGATTGTATAAAGTGGATGCCCCAGAGGATATTTCTGTGAAATGGAAGTACATTGTGTGATCCAACATCAAATGTTTTATGCCATTGCCTTCATAGCTTTCAGAAAATGCTTGACCTGTTCCATAACAAGATCGGTGTAGTCCCTAACTGCCTGCTCTCGCGGAAGCCTGACAGTCTGTAGGAGTTTTTTGTATGGCAAACTTTATATTTGCCAAAAAATAGTACCAATAAAAATGTCTTGTAAAACTTTTAAATTTTTTGGGGAGTTTAGGGAGAAAAAAACCTAAATTCTGCCTTTTCGCATTTTTTTACAACACTAATTGTACCGCATAAATGGCATGATACACTTTTTTTCTGCGGATTGGTAGAACTCTGGCAATACCTAAAGTGTTTTATCTTAGGTTTTCCTACTTTTGCACAATAAAACCTTTTCTTTTTTTTTTTAAAGGGGGTGGGCAATTTTTTTTTACATTGTTGCTTTCAGTCCCATAATTGTATTTTACCATTCCGTACATCCTGATGGCACACTTTTTGAGTTTGCCCTCTCTGACCCCTCTGGTCAGAGAAGAGTTCAAAAGGCCACCTCCTACCACCATTCTCCAGTGTTGTTTCTGTCCATACAGACCTAAAGGAGCTCCTCCATGGAATGAAGGAGAAGGAAGGAATGGAATAGTCGCAGCGATCAACAAAGCGCAGGATTCTGTGCCGTCTCAGCCTAGCGGAGGTGGTCTTCAGATCTCTGGGCCCATTTTCATATACAAGGCATCCCTGCATGGAGATGCGGCATCTGTCACACGGGTGCTAGGTAATGACGAGGTGTTGCATCGCTCTCCGATGACATTAGACGCATGCTCTGGCAGTGTCGATCCTGGCAAAATTCAAAAAGGTGGCTCCAATTCTCACAAACAGCCTCTCCTGTGGGATTAAGGCTCCGTTTACCTCAAAACCGCTATGGATAGCATGGAAAGTGACAGGGCAAAGCTACAAACCATGAGTAGTTCACCTGGACAAAAAATCTCATACAGTCTGCCTATGTTTAGTATAATGGCTTACCCTGTTATTGCAGGATGAAACTCCAAAGCTAAAACCTGATTTTAAAAAAGAGTTAAGAAATGAGCATTATGCTTAAAAAAATTGGACGACAATGCACATAAAATTATTTGCGCTGAATGTACAGCAGTTAGTCATGGAGGGGCAGATACCCTAATGGATAAGATGGTCCGAGAGGAGGTTAAGGCATTAAAAGTGGAATTGTTCTCGCAGCCCCAACCTGGTCCTTCTAGACCAGCAAAAACAGACTGTACTCTGGGCCATATTTCCTCTACATCTGTTATCGGACCACACCGGTACCGATCTGATGACCTCGTTGCCAGGTGCCAAATTGGTAGATATGGAAGCCCGTGATGAGGAGATTTGCTAGCAATTATCTATCAATAGCATGAAATCACTCCATGTTCTGTCAAGACACTTCTCCATGAGAACTCAATGAATTCTACTTTATTATCAACATTACCAACTCTTACACAGAAAGAAGAGGGCGTATCCAAATGTTGCTTGGTACAAAGATTAGTGTTACGTAGTTTACTGTTACAAAGGTGAAAATACTTATTGATCACAAGACTTATTGACATCTACCAAATAGTCTCAAAGCTCTTAAGGCTCGTCTCAGACATAGAAATTACCTAAGTCAGGATATTGCTGTTGCATTAGACAATAGTTCTGCTATAGTTGTGTGTCTTCTCTGTTAACATAGCTTAGCCCTATTTAATTTGTCTGTTGACTTCTTATCTTAAAATCCTAGTTACTGGCACTACAAAGCATAGGTTTTAGTCTTCTATTTAAGGGTCAATAGTCCAATACAAGGTAAGAAACATACACTTATTGCATTCTGAAACTTAACACTTTATATTCCACTAGCTTACTTGTCGCGCGTTGCTGCGAAGACAGACATACATACATACATTCATTTTTATATATATACATGACATTGGGAAGTGAGAGAATTAGATTGCGCACGTAAAATTTGGACGCTAATTCTTTTGCGCTTAGAATTGAATAATCGAGTTGGGACCCTTGAACTTTTCCTATTTATGACATAATCAATGCTCGTGCCAAATTTCAAGTTTCTATGACATTGGGAAGGGAGAAAATTAGATTCCGTACGTAAAATTTGGACGCCAATTCTTTGGTGCTTAGAATTAAATAATTGAGTTGGGACCCATTAGCTTTTCCTATTTATGACATAATCAATGCTCGTGCCAAATTTCATGTTTCTACGACACCGGAAAGTGAGAGAATTAGTGGCAGTGATGGAAATCAAACGATCTACGTGGGGGGGGTGTAACTGTCGACGATGCTCGCACGCGCCATTTATCGTAGGATAGCTGTACTATGCCAGTAATCTTCCCAGGAGTGTACTTAACAACTTCCCAAAGTTTCATGGCAAACGGATGGATGGTGTAGTAGCGCATAAAGGTCAAACAGACAGACACGCATGCAGACAGACACACACGCATACATTCAATTTTATATATATAGATGACAACATCCGAATTATCAGATATGGATTTATCTGAGGGTGAGCTCTCTGAAGTAACAGTCCCCCTTATCGTTGAAAGCGATAACAAGTATTACTTTTCTACCAGTAATCCCTAAGAACTGCTAGAAGCTGTTTGAGACACTATGGAAGTTATAGATGTCCAACAACCGCTGTCGGTCCAGTGGGAAATATGAGGGCTCTTGTCCACGAAAGATCTTGCATTGCATTACTCACGGTGATAATCTGGCTGCGAGTAACGCAGTGCATGCTTTCCATAGCATTTCTATGGAAAATGTAGCCCCCTGTCCACGAGCGGAGAATCATAACGATTCTCCGCTCGTGGGACTCAAATTGGCAGCATGCCGCGATTCTGTCAGACAGGCTCACCGCAGAAAGCTGTCAGTTTTCTCCCCTGCTCCCCGGCGGCGAAATATCGCTAGCAATATTCCGCCCCGCCCATAGACAGGGGGCCTTAAGATCACGCAGCAAAATAGTCTTCCTGGTAAAGAAATACTAAAGCACCTCATTATGGATGAATGGGAGAATGCAGAAAAAAAGGCTATCTTCCGAGAATGTAATGATAGGCTTTTATTCGCGCCAGAAGATACAGAGCTCTGGTGGGAAGTGCCTAAAGTAGACATTCAAATGGAAAAAGTGATTAAGAAAACCTTGCTGTTCAAGGATTTCTCCCAGCTGAAGGCAAGGGTAAGGACTCCCTCTCTACCTCAGGACGGCCTGACTCCAGATAAAGAAAGAGAGCCTGTGGGGGTAGGCTCTCCCAGTTCTTGGGGAAATGGAACCAAAAAATGGGTAGCCCATGGGTGGTGCAGATAATAACATTGGGATAAAGGATATATTTTCATCCCTCCTCCCTAAAAGGTTTATGGTAACACCAGATCAGTCTCCAAAAAAGATTGAGACTGGGAGTTCAGGCCCTAATACAATTGGGAGCTGGTATCCTTCCTACAGAGGAATAGTTTTTTTTGTTATTATTCCACTATGTTTAGTTACCAAACCTAATGGTTCCTTTCGAACTGTCAGGTCTGGCAGACGTGGTCACAATCCTGCTTCTTGAGTCTGCTTCACTTTATTCCAGCATCTGCAGGGTTACTGTGTCTGTCTAGCTGGAGGTGATTTGCAATCATCCTCCTATTTAAACTCCAGACCTTTCCCAGGGTGCTTTAGTGTTGTTGTGTATCTCCTTTCATGACTGCATGTTAGCTGCTGCAGCTACTCTGTCTGCATCCAGCTCCTTGTGTGTGCTTTTGCTGGATGGTATTCTGCTCCTGTGTGAATCTAGCCTGCTCTGTATTCTGCTGCTGGTTCCTGCAGCTTGTTTGCTGTTTCTCCTCTGTGTCGTACTTCTGTGTAGGCCCGTGTCCTGTCTCTTCCTTACGTTCACTCCTCCATACCTGCTTGGCTCTGTACAACTCCCTCTGGTTTCCTGTCATCACCAGGTAGGTAGGGAGGACTAGGAGTTAGGGATAGGAGAGGCGGCCTGGAGCTCCCCACTTTCAGGTAAGGGACACTTAACCCTTCTCAGTTCAGCATCATGTCCATTATTGTCTCTTGTACATAGTCCCAGCTTTTGCGCAGCCTCCGCCTTGGAGTCAGCTGTCCATCCTGCCGGGTGGTTTCACTCGGCAGGACGACACAGTGGATCCACATCCGCATCGTTACATGAACTATATTTAATTTACAGTCCCTTAATAGGTACATTTCTGAGTTTAAATTTAAAATCCACCTCAAAGAAGCAAACTCCCATATCCCCGTCCATCCGACATAGCAAAAATGTTAGGTTTGCGGTTAAAATGGGATTAAAAAATTGTTCCATTTTCAGTTTGTCTGCCTGTAAATGGGCCTTTACATGATTCCTTATCTAGATGACCTAATTACCTCACGGTAGTTTGGATACGGTGGGGAGTCACTTGGGTTAGACAGTTAATCTCCTATCCGAGCTTGCTTGGTTTATTAATTTTGAAAAATCTAGCCTAAACCTGGATACTCAAAAAATCTTTCTCTGGGTTCTCCTCAACTCAAAAGGGTTTTCTTTCCTACCTCAAGCACAAAGGGATATTTAAGGGAAAAGACTCTGTCTCTATAAGAGAAGCCATGAGGGTGCTAGGCCAGTTGGCCACGTATGTGTCTGCAGCTGGTCCCATGGGTACAATTTCACTCTAGGCCACTCCAGCAGGAAATCCTGTTTGCATGGGATAGGAGGCAATCGTGATTAGACAAGGAGCTTAAATTGTCCACCCAAGTAAAAAGAACTCTAGTATGGTGGCTGTTGCCCCGGAACCTTAAAGGGGTTTAATGGTCCCTATCATCATTAATTTCGGTAACCAGCAATGCAAGCCAGTATGGTTGGAGGGCCCAAGTGGCAGACAGAAAACTTCAGGGTTCTTGGTCTTCCCATGTCTGCTATCAATCCTTGAACGCTAAAAAACTTAGAGCAGTATGGCAGACACTTATACAAACAGAAGAAATAATATGTAGGAGATGTAAAAGCATTTTCCTGATTTAATATTACAACAGTGTCTTTTATTTGCCGCCAGGGCCGCACCAGACATCTACATCTCCTGGAGCTGTCTCAAAGAATATTCTCCTGGGCAGAGGACAAAATTAAAGTTCTTATTGGCCATTCATTTAAAAAAAGGCTCCCAAAATGTCATAGCAGACTTTTCAAGCTGACAGAAAGTAGACCCAGGGAAATTGTCTCTGAACATAGACGTTTTCAACAAGTTAATGTCTCTGTGGGGTCAGCCCCAGATAGACCCCTTTGCCTCAAGGAGGAACTCAAAGTGCCACAGATTCTTCTCTCCAAACCCAGAGAACAATCCCCTGCAACTGGACACACTCTCCCAAGATTGGGACATGGACTTGGCCTACACTTTCCCCCCTTTTCGTCTGATCTCCCGAATCCTACAAAGGATCAAAAACAGCTAGACTAGGGTGATCTTCAATGTCCCTGCATGGACCAAAAGACCCTGGTTTCTCACTGATATCATCACTAACAATTCAGACTCCGGTCCCACTGCCTCTTGGGTAGGACCTTCTGTCCCAGGGCCCAGTTTTCTGTCTTGAGGTCCACAGGATGAAGGTGATTGCTTGGCAGCTGAAAGGCAGAGATTGAGAGACCAAGGACTGTCATCCAAGGTAATAACTACTCTCTTAGAGAGCCAAAAGGGATCTACCTCTGCTATATACTCCAGGGTATGGGGGAAATTCCAGAACTGTACCGGATCACATCGACCAGATCTGAGCAACTTGAACTTTCTGAGAATTCTAGATTTTCTGCAAGAAGGCCTAGCTAGATAAGGGAATAAGCCCTAGAACCTTGCGGGTACAGGTGTCAGCCCTTAGTTCTCTCTTTGACACTCAACTAATAGAGCACAGATGGGTCTGCAGATTTCTTAGAGGGGCAGATAGACTCAAACCTTTGTCAAGAAATCTGTTACCTCCTGGGACCTTAACCTAGTTTTAGACTTCCCTTTGAGTTCATACATTCTGTATCCCTAAAGATCCTATTAAGGTGTTTTTCTATGGTAGCAATAACAACCGCCAGGCAAACTGCAACCCTGCCAGGATGTAAACTTATCTCCTGTGGCAGTAAGGGGTTAAAATGGCTGCTGCTACCTGAAGTGCATAGGGCACAGTGTGTGCTCAGACTTCTTGGAACTAGCTTGCCCTTCTCAATCTTGCTGTATCATCGTACTCCTCAGCGGCCACACAACCTTTTTGGCTCTCTCGTTGGCAGGAATAACAGCATATCAAGATGAGATGTTACAGCCAGTTGAATACAGGTCTGTCCTGGCCTCTGATTGCTATGGCAAAAAAACAATGAGCAGAAGCCAATTTACCCCATTTGGGGGGAAAAAATCCTTCCTGACGCCATAATGGCCTTCAGAATAATCACTGGATCAGCGCTGGTTATTTAATGTCTATATCCTTAAATAACCAGCGGGGTTGTTTATCCGGGTATTGGGGTTGGGTAGGAACTATTAAACGTTGATCCTGGGATTATTCTGACTGCCATTATGGCGCCTGAAAGGAATCCCCCCCCCCCCAAATGTGGTAAATTGGCTTCTGTCTTATTGGGGGTTTTTTTTGCCTTCCTCTGGATCAACAAGGGAGGGGGGTGGAAACAGGCTGAACTGGGTGGACACTGTCTCCTTTCAGCCTAACATATTATGTTACTATGAACTAAAAATAAAAGTCTGTTTCTTTTTTTTACAGTGTTTCACCCACCCAAAAACAAAGTGATCAAAAAGGCCATATGTACCGCAAAATGGTAACAGTAAAGACTACAGCTCATCGCACAAAAACCAATCCCTCACAGAGCTCTATTCATGGAAAAATAAAAGTCATGTGACTTCAAATGCAGCTATACTTTTTTTTTAAATCCCCCCCCATCCCCCAAAAAGCAAACAAACTGTTTTTTATTGTGGAAAAACCTAAAATATATATAATAGAATTTTACTGTTTTTCGAATCTTGCGAACCTGCAGAAAAAAGTTGTCATTTATGCTGCATGATTAATGCTGTTAAAAACAAACAAAAAACACAACTGAATTTTTTTTTTATAAAAGTTCTACAATACATTATATGTGCCCTAGAAATGTACCAATAAAAACTACAGCTCACCACACAAAAAACAAGCCCTTAAACAGCCATGTTCATAGAAAAATATAAAAGGTATAGCTTTTATATTTCGCCCCAAAATTGTTGTGTCCGGTTGAAAATAGGCCATGTCACTAAGGGGTTGTCCAGGTCTTTCTCCTCATGATAGATCATCAACATTGATTTAGAGGGGCCGCCTCTGGGGATCCCCACTAGTCTGCTGTTGTCAATGCTGACAGATCCAGAAGCAGCCAGCTCTGGCCGTAGTGCAGCTGGCGCAACTCCCATTGTCTTTAGTCCCTGCCCTACCGCCGCATATCTATTGCACTGCATTCTGCTTGCTTATAAGGGAGTTCCCAGACATCTGGTAAGGCATTAAACTTGCAGGTGATGATACTGATCAGTGTAGTGTAACTTGGCGCAGACTTTCCATGGGTAATTCAGAGTTACAGCAGGGTGATTTCGGCATGTCGGGTTACCAAGGATCTGGATAATGTTACCTGCCATCACTGCAGATCTGAGCATTGAGTACAGCAGGCAAGTTACTTATCAGACGTGTGACTGTTGCTTACATCTATTGTTGGAGTTCACCTTCTCAAGAAGATGGGGAAGAGTTAGAGTCCATTTAGACCAGCTGATTCGCATTTGAAGGAGCGAGTGATGTCACCTCTAACACCTTTGCGAGTATTTTTGGCATCGCTCACAGTGCTGCCGGGAAGGAGGCAGACGTGCCAGGAAGCAGTCTTGCCTGTCCACCTCTATTCACAGTAAACAGACAGTCGTTCAGTCGCTGTAGGCATTTACACGGCCGGATGGTTATCGTTACATCATGCTAGAGCCTGAACAAAAAATCGTTGCGTGTAAAAGAGCCGTTAGTCCTTAATGTTGTAAAGTAACTATAATAGTGTGGCATGCCGTCATATCACATTGCATTAGGACTTAAGCTAACGCAAGACCCATCTGTATATCTTGTACAGATCCTGAGTCAGGATCCTTGTGTGTAGTGACCTCTTCTTCCACTTGTGTAGAGCTTGTTGACCACTAGATGCCTCTACGACGCAGAGAAGAGATTCCACCTCGTTACCAGAGTCCGAGAGGAGCACATTATTGGGATGTGAGAAGCTGGATGGTCAAATCAAAGAATTGTCCCCCACTGGGCCATTCTGACCAGACTTTAGGAGGTGTTGGGACCAAAGGGTGAGGGGACACAAGGTGACTGGGCTCAAGATGCCCCCTACAGACCACCAGTAGAGAGGAGCATCTGACCAGACTGTTAGGAGGTGTTGGGACTGGTGGATGGGGGCACACAAGGTGACCGGGCTCAGGACGCCCCGGACAGACCACCAGTAGAGAGGAGCATCTGATCGTCTGACAAGCACCAGCAGTTCCAACTGTTCCATTATCTGCCATCCAGAGACAACGGGGGCACCATCGTTACATCCCATTTCCAGGCACTTGACTGAAGGACATTTGGTCTCACAGCCCCCATTACATGTACGGCCTCTGACACTCGCCCACTGTCCCCTCCGTTTGCAATGGTGTTGTGAACGATGAAACTGGACACTAGAGAGGGGAACCTGGTTGACTTCAGCGATGAATGCAGGTTTAGTTTGGGTGCTGATGATGGCCTTGTTCGTGGCTGGAGACCTTGAGTTGAGTGTAATGATCTGGGGGGGGTCATTGCATACAACAGTCGGTCCGCCCTAGTAGTGGTACGAGGGACAATGACAGCTCAGCAATATGTTCAGGACATCCTGAAGCCATATGTGTTTCTCTCATGGCGGCTTCCAAGAGGCAGCAGGATAATGCTTGGCTGCACACAGAAGGGAGTCACAGGAGCCCCTACAACATTGTCACACTTTTGGGCCCAATTTTGACAGCCCACGAGTTTGCATAATCTAGAGGATCAGTTACAGCAAATGTGGAGCGATATGCTACAGGATACCATACAGAATCTGTGTGCCTCCATGCCCTCTCATATTACATCTTGCATCCAACCTAGGGGCGGTACAACAGGGTACCAGAGCCTCCATGCCCACCCGTATTACATCTTGTATCCAAGGTAGAGGCAGTACAACCCGGTCCTAGAGTCTCCATGCCGGTTCATATCACACATTGTAGCCAAGCTAGAGGTGGTACAAGCGGGTACTAGAGCATCCATGCTTCCCATATTGCATCTTGCATCCAAGCTACAGGTGGTACAACAGGGTACCAGAACCTCCATGCCCACCTGTATTACATCTTGTATCCATGCTAGAGGCAGTATAACAGGGTACTACAGCCTCCATGCCCTCCCATATCACATCTTGTGTCCAAGCTAGAGGCAGTACAACCTGGTACTAGAGTCTCCATGCCCGTTCGTATTGCACCTTGTGGCCAAGCTAGAGATAGTACAACAGGGTACTAGAGCCTCTATGCCTCCCATATCACATCTTGTATCAAAGCTGGAGGCGGTACAACAGGGTACTGGAGCCTCCCTTCAAGTGGTTGATTTTCTGCAATAATTTATCCTTTTGATATCACTTACTTATAAGAGATGAGCGAATGTACTCGTCCGAGCTTGATGCTCGTTCGAGTATTAGGGTACTCGAGATGCTCGTTACTCGAGACGAGCACCACGTGCTACTTGAGTCAATTCTATTTCCTTGCCTGAAAGTTTTGCGCCATTTTCTGGCCAATAGACATGCAGGGAAGGCATTACAACTTCCTCCTGTGACGTTCCAGCCCTATACCACCCCCCTGCAGTGAGTGGCTGGCGAGATCAAGTGACACCTGAGTATTTAAAGTGGGCCCGCCCTCGGCTTGCCTTACACACACGCTGGCAGAGATTAGGGAAGGTGCTGTTGCTCATTCAGGGATAGTGTTAGCGTCTACAAGAACCCCAACGGTCCTTCTTAGGGCCACATCTGACCGTGTGCATTACTTTTGTGGCTGCTAGTAGCAGTTTTGCAAATTTTTTTTTTTTTATATCCGGCGTGCAGGCTATAGCGTTCTCAGGCTGCAGTCTGTACTACATAGTATAGGGAGAGTGGTGGTGAGGCAGGGACAGTGGTAGTGTGGAATCCTGTCTACAAGAACCCCAACGGTCCTTCTTAGGGCTACCTGTGACCGTGTGCATTTAACTCCGTGGCTGCTGGGAGTTCTAGTACCTCACTATTGCACAGCTAGGCCTGCTTGCAGCCTTCCGTATAATTTTTTTCTGGCTGCAGTTTGCGTAACATAAGCGCTGTCTGCCTCCAGCTGCATGCCAATAATTCACAAAATTTTTTACACCGCTCAGTGTCTGCTCTATTCGTAATCCACCATGCTGAGGGGTAGGGGTAGGGCTAGAGGACGTTGACGTGGACAAGGGCGAGGACGCGGAGTTCCAAGTGAGGGTGTGGGCATAGGCCGAGTTCCTGGTCCAGGTGAATCGCAGCCGGCTGCTACGGGATTAGGAGAGAGGCAAGTTTCTGGGGTCCCCAGCTTCATATCATAACTTTTGGGTCCATGTCATAGACCTTTATTACAAAATGAGCAGTGTGAGCAGGTACTGTCGTGGATGGCAGAAAGTGCATCCAGCAATGTCTCCAGCAACCTGTCTTCTACGCCGTCCACTGCTGCAACTCTGAATCCTCTCGCTGTTGCTCCTCCTTCCTCCCAGCCTCCTCACTCCATGAAAATGACACATTCTAATGAGCAGGCAGACTCCCAGGAACTGTTCTCGGGCCCCTGCCCTGATTGGGAAAAAATGGTTCCTCTCCCACCTGAGGAGTTTGTCGTGACCGATGCCCAACCTTTGGAAAGTTTCTGGGGTCCGGGTGATGAGGCTAGGGACCTCCGGCAACTGTCTCAAGAGCTTTCAGTGGGTGAGGAGGTCGATGATGATGATGAGACACAGTTGTCTATCAGTAGTAGTAGTAAGGGCAGTAAGTCTGAGGGAGGAGCGCACAGAGGATTCAGAGGAAGAGCCGCTGGACGATGAGGTGACTGACCCCACCTGGTTTGATTAGCCAACTGAGGATAGGTCTTCAGAGGGGAAGGCAAGTGCAGCAGCAGGACAGGTTGGAAGAGGCAGTGGGGTGGCCAGGGGTAGAGGCAGGGCTAGAGCGAATAATCCCCCAACTGTTTCCCAAAGCACCCCCTCGCGCCAAGCCACCGTGCAGAGGCCAAGGTGCTCAAAGGTGTGGATGTTTTTTTACTGAGAGCGCGGACGACCGACGAACAATGGTGTGCAACTTGTGTCGCACCAAGATCAGCCGGGGAGCCACCACTACCAGCCTCACCACCACCGGCATGTGCAGGCATATGATGGCCAAGCACCCCACAAGGTGGGATGAAGGCCGTTCACCGCCTCCAGGTGGCACCACTGCCTCTCCCCCTGTGCCCCAACCGGCCACTGAGATCCAATCCCCCTCTCAGGACACAGGCAAGAGCGTCTCCCGGCCTGCACCCACACCCTCACCTCTGCTGTTCTTGGCCCCATCCAGCAATGTCTCTCAGCGCAGCGTCCAGCTATCGCTAGCACAAGCGTTGGAGCGAAAGCACAAATACGCCGCCATGCACCAGCACACTCAAGCTTTAAACGTGCACATTGCTAAATTGATCAGCCTGGAGATGCTGCCATACAGGCTTGTGGAAACGGAGGCTTTCAAAAACATGATGGCGGCGGCGGCCCTGCGCTTCTCGGTCCCCAGTCGCCACTATTTTCCACGGTGTGCCGTCCCAGCCCTGCACGACCACGTCTCCCGCAACATTGTACGTGCCCTCACCAACGCAGTTACTGGGAAGGTCCACTTAACCACGGACACGTGGACAAGCACAGGCGGGGACCGCTCACGTCCTACCCACCCCCAGAATAGCGGGCCCCAGCTCGGTGCTGGTATCTGCGGCGGTGTATGCCACCTCCACTAAACCTTCGCCCTCCTCCTCCTCTTCTTACGCAACCTCTACCTCATAATTAAGATGTGTCAGCAGCACGTCACCAGCAGTGGGTGTCGCGTAGTGTGGCAGTACAGCGCTGGGCAAGCGTCAGCAGACCGTGCTGAAACTAATCAGCTTAGGAGAGAAGAGGCACACGGCCCACGAACTGCTGCAGGGTCTGACACAGCAGACCGACCGCTGGCTTTCGCCGCTGAGCCTCCAACCGGGCATGGTCGTGTGTGACAACGACCGTAACCTGGTGGCGGCTCGGCAGCTCGGCAGCCTCACGCACGTGCCATGCCTGACCCACGTCTTTAATTTGGTGGTTCAGTGGTTTTTGAAAAACTACCCACACTTGTCAAACCTCCTCGGCAAGCTGCGCCGGGTCAGCGCACATTTCCGCAAGTCCAACACGGACGCTGCCACCCTGCGGACCCTGCAACATCAGTTTAATCTGCCAGTGCACCGACTGCTGTGCGACGTGGAATACCAACTCCAACATGGGCGGCGTAGTGGGAGTCAGCCTCCTCAATTCTTTACAGAGGAGTGGGCATGGATGGCAGATATCTGCCAGGTCCTTGGAAACTTTGAGGAGTCTACCCAGATGGTGAGTGGAGATGCTGTAATCATTAGCGTCACCATTCCTCTGCTATGCCTGTAGAGAAGTTCCCTGCAAAGCATAAAGGCTAACGCTTTGCGGTCGGAACAGGAGATGGGGGAAGAGAGTATGTCGCTGGATAGTCAGAGCACCCTCATGTCTATATCTCAGCGCGTTTTGGAGGAGGAGGAGGAGGGGGGGAGGAGCCTGAGGAAGAGGAGGGGAAAGAGACAGCTGGGCCCACTGCAGAGGGTACCCATGCTGCTTGCCTCTCATCCACTCAGCGTGTATGGCCTGTGGAGGAGGAGGATCCTGAAAGTGATCTTCCTAGTAAGGACAGCAATGTGGTGCGTACAGGTACCCTGGCACACATAGCTAACTTCATGTTAGGATGCCTTTCTCGTGACCCTCACGTTAGACGCATTCTGGCCACTACGGATTACTGGGTGTACACACTGCTCGACCCACGATATAAGGAGAACCTTTCGACTCTCATTCCTGAAGAGGAAAGGGGTTCGAGAGTGATGCAATACCACAGGGCCCTGGTGGACAAACTGATGGTAAACTTTCCATCTGACAGCGCTAGTGGCAGAATGCGCAGTTCCGAGGGCCAAGTAGCAGGGAAGGCGCAGAGATTGTGCAGCATGTACAGCACAGGCAGGGGAACACTCTCCAAGGCCTTTGCCAGCTTTTTGTCTCCCCAGCAAGACTGTGTCACCGCTCCCCAGTCAACGCTGAGTCGGAGGGAGCACTGTAAAAAGATGGTGAGGGAGTACGTAGCCGATCGCACCACCGTCCTCCATGACGCCTCTGCCCAAAAGGCTTATATAACTTTTTTCTAACAATATTTCTACGTTTCTAACTAAAGCATTAAAACTTCAACATGAACCAATTTTTTTTAACAGGGCTGCCTCCAGGCTCTGCTACAAATTAAGCCACAGTTAGCTAAAATATTAATGTGTTTCACCTGCCCTCTTGGTTGAGCAATTTTTCTGGGGTACATTTGTACTGTTGGTACACTAATTTTTTGGGCCCTCGCCTACACTGTAATCCAAGTAATTTTTCTGGCCTTCGCCTACACTCATGGTACACCAATGTGTCAGGGTTGGCCTACACTCTTCCTACAGAAATGTAACTCGGGTCTGCCTGCCTATACTTCTGCCACAGTAATGCTACAGGGGTCTGCCTATACTTCTGCAACAGAAATGTTACTTCGGTCTGCCTATACTTCTGCTACAGAAATGTTACTGTGGTCTGTCTATACTGTTACTACTGAAATGTTACTAATTCTGGGCTCTGCCTATACTGCTGCTACTGAAATGTTACAGGGCTCTGCCTATACTGCTGCGTCTGCAATGTTACTGGGCTCTGCCTATACTGCTGCAACTGAAGTATTACTGGGATCTGCCTATACTGCTGCAACTAAAATGTTAGTGGGGTCTGTCTATACTGCTGCAACTGAAATGTTACTGGGCTCTGCCTATACTGCTGCAACTCAAATGTTACTGAGCCCTGCCTATACTGCTGCAACTAAAATGTTACTGGGCTCTGCCTATACTGCTGCAATTGAAATGTTACTGGGGTCTGTCTATACTGTTACTACTGAAATGTTACTGGGCTCTGCCTATACTGCTGCAACTGAAATGTTAGTGGGGTCTGTCTATACTGTTACCACTGAAATGTTACTAATACTGGGCTCTGCCTATACTGCTGCCACTGAAATGTTACTGGGCTCTGCCTATACTGCTGCAACTAAAATGTTACTGGGGTCTGTCTATACTGTAACTACCGAAATGTTACTGGGGTCTCCCTAGGCTTCTGCAACATAACTGTTAGTGGGGTCAGCTTATACCTTTGCTACAGGAATATTACAGGGGTCTGTGCATAGTATGGGTGCACTACGTTTTCCCATCGCGGTGTTCTACGTATCTGGCCCTAAAAAAAAACCAGACTGACTAGGGCATGCAGTGTGGGCCGAAGCCAACCTGTATTTTATCTCACGTTACCGCAGCTATCCGGGGCACTGCATTGGGACAAACAAGAGGAGCGATACAGCGCTAATGAGACGTTCACAGCTACGCTAGCATTGGAGTCCGCAGTAGGCCCGCGATTGCTGAGGGTTTGTGCAGAGGCCTTTGTCCTGGGTGCAGTGAAAGTCTGCTTCCTGCCTACGATTGCTGAAGCTGTTGGCCGAGGCCTATGACCCGGGGGAACTGCAACTGCGCCAGGTTGGGGCTGTGGAGCTTTTTCCTGGCTAATCCAGTCATTGTAGCGGGGAAAGAAAACGTAACTAATTTACTTAGCCATCTTGGCCTTTCTGCAGGCAAGCGTATAATTTTTTTCGGCCTACAGTGTGCGTTACAGTACCTCTGTCAGCCTCCAAGTGCAGACCAATAATCGCCTAATTTTTTACACCGCTTAGTGCATTACGTCAACTTCCCGCACAGCGTACACCCACCACCGCTGATAGAGGGAAAGACATATACACGCTATCTAGGCTGTTGTTTTTTTCAAAAACATCTGGGAAAAAAATCCTCCTTAGGGCTACCTGTGCGTGTGTGTAGTTTACTGCGTGGCACCTAGGAGTTGTAGTGGCTCACTATTAGCCAGCTTGGCCTTTATGCAGGCAAGCATATAATTTTTTCGGCCTACAGTGTGCGTTACATAAGCGCTGTCAGCCTACAAGTGCAGGCCAATAATCACCTAATTTTTTTTACAACTCTCTGTGTCTGCTGTATTCGAAATACACCGTGGCTGTGGACGCAGGCGAGAACGCGGAGGTCCAAGTGATGGTGTGGGCACAGGCCGAGTTCCTGGTCCAGGTCAATCGCAGCCAGCTGCTACGGGATTAGGAGAGAGGCAAGTTTCTGGGGTCCCCAGCTTCATATCACAATTTTTGGGTCCACGTCATAGACCTTTATTACAAAATGAGCAGTGTGAGCAGGTCCTGTCGTGGATGGCAGAAAATGCATCCAGCGATGTATCGACCACCCAGTCTTCTACGCCTTCCACTGCTGCAACTCTGAATCCTCTCGCTGCTGGTCCTCCTTCCTCCCAGCCTCCTCACTCCATGAAAATGACACATTCTGATGAGCAGGCAGACTCCGCTGTCCTCGGCCCCATCCAGCAATGTCTCTCAGCGCAGCGTCCAGCTTTCGCTAGCGCAAGCGCAAATACGCCGCCGCGCACCCGCACGCTCAAGCATTAAACGTTCACATTTCCAAATTGATCAGCCTGGAGATGCTGCCGTACAGGCTTGTGGAAACGGAGGCTTTCAAAAACATGATGGCGGTGGTGGTCCCACGCTACTCGGTCCCCAGTCGCCACTATTTTTACCGGTGTGCCGTCCCAGCCCTACACCAGCACGTCTCCTGCAACATCAATCGTGCCCTCACCAGCGCGGTTACTGGGAAGGTCCACTTAACAACAGACACGTGGACAAGCACAGGCGGGCAGGGCGACTATATCTCCCTGACGGCACATTGGCTGAATTTGGTGGAGGTTGGGACCGAGTCTGAGCCTGGGACCGCACACGTCCTACCTACACCCAGAATTGCGGGTCCTTCCTCGGTTCTGGTATCTGCGGCGGTCTATGCAACCTCCTCTAAACCCTCCCCCTCCTCCTCCTCCAACAATGAAAACACTCTTGGCAAATGCTTTCGCTTTGGTCCGATTTGCGCCGGTCCAAGAGTTTCACCTAAACCGGCACAATAGGAATGCCCCCGGCCGTCCCTCTTAATCATGGCCACAGTTCCGAAAACCAACTAATTACAACCGGGGTCGTATTCGATTATCCCTAGCTGAAGCATTCTGCCGACCGGTAGAGCAATAGTGGCTTCCATCTTGTTGGTACTGATAATAATTACATATTGTAGTGTACAGCTGAGGTAGGAATAGAGCCGACTATAGAACACAGCATCCCTGCAGGGCTGGGGACAGAGGAGCAGCAGGCACATATCCTTGGTGGAAGTAGGCCAGCTGAGATCCACATTCTCCTGGACTGATTTTGGACTGATTGATGAGGCCTTTACTTGTGATCATCTTTGGTAATTCCTGACAAAGATTAGTGGTATAGCCAGAAACTTGCATTGCTAACGCTTTGAAATGGTCAACAGAAAACATATGAATGAAGCCTTTCCATATTTCTGATTGAGATGAGGAGGAGTGCTGACTTTTAGTTCCTAGAATATCCTTTTCATTGCTATCAAATGCCCCTCTTGTCTCAGAAAATACTATCTTTTCTACATAGCTGTTGTCGCTTCCACTTTTGTTCTGTGGCTTTACTTTTGTCCATTGGCTCTTATTCATATCTGAAGGTTTGATTTTGCCCATGGAGGCAAAATTCAAGGTGGAGGCGCGGAACCAAGCCTGACCCTGGGCCTGCTAACGTGCTTCCCACACAGACTATAGCGGGTCCTGGTCATGGTGTCTTGGCCTTGTAATGCCACCTCCTCCTCCCGCTTGGGGTCAGGGGATCAGCAATGCGCATCATGTATTTTCTCTCGTGTTACCTCAGTTATCGGAGAAACTTGTTTGGGCCAAAGGAGAGGAGCGTAACTGCATTAACGTTACAGGGGTCTGCCTATACTTCAGCTGCAGAAATGTTACAGGGGTCTGCCTATACTGCTGCTACATAAATGTTACTGGGGTCTGTGTATACTTCTGCAACTAAAATGTTACTGGGGTCTGTCTATACTGTTACTACTAAAATGTTACTAATACTGGGCTCTGCCTATACTGCTGCTACTGAAATGTTACTGGGCTCTGCCTATACTGCTGCAACTGAAATGTTACTGGGGTCTGTCTATACTGTTACTACTAAAATGTTACTAATACTGGGCTCTGCCTATACTGCTGCTACTAAAATGTTACTGGGCTCTGCCTATACTGCTGCAACTGAAATGTTACTGGGGTCTGTCTATACTGCTGCAACTGAAATGTTACTGGGGTCTGTCTATACTGTTACCACTGAAATGTCACTAATACTGGGCTCTGGATATACTGTTGCTACTGAAATGTTACTGGGCTCTGCCTATACTGCTGCTACGGAAATGTTACTGGGGTCTGTCTATACTGTAACTACAGAAATTTTACTGGGGTCTCCCTAGACTTCTACAACATAACTGTTAGTGGGGTCAGCTTATACCTTTGCTACAGGAATATTACAGGGGTCTGTGCATAGTATGGGTGCACTAAGTTTTCCCATCGCTGTGTTTTACATATCTGGCCCTAAACCCCCCCCCCCCCCCCCAGACTGACTAGGCCATGCAGTGTGGGCCAAAGCCAACCTGTACTTTATCTCATCTTACCTCAGCTATCCGGGGCACTGCAATGGGATTTATTTATGTACCGTCGGTGGGTTCCAGGGAGCCACCCATGCTGTGGGTGCACACAGACTTCCCATAGCGGAGTTGTACCTGCCTGTGACTATGAAGAAAGGCCAGACTGACTAGGGCATGCAGTGTGGGCCGAAGCCAACCTATATTTTATCTCACGTTACCTCAGCTATCCGGGGCACTGCATTGGGACATACAAGAGGAGCGATACAGCGCTAAGGAGACGTTCACAGCTACGCTAGCATTGGAGTCCGCTCTAGGCCCGCGATTGCTGAGGGTTTGTGCAGAGGCCTATGTCCTGGGTGCAGTGAAAGTCCGCTTCCTGCCTACGATTGCTGAAGCTGTTGGCCGAGGCGTATGTCCGGGGCAACTGCGCCAGGTTGGGGCTGTGCAACTTTTCCCCGGCTAATCCAGTCATTGCTGTGGGAAAAGAAAACGTAACTAATTTACTGAGCCCGTCGCAGATGAACTAGCATCGAAGTCCGCCTCATGCCCGCATTTGCTGAGGGTGTGGGCTGAGGCCTATGTCCCGGGGGAACTGCAACTGCGCCAGGTTGGGGCTGTGAAGCTTTTTCCTGCTAATCCAGTCATTGGAGCGGTGAAAGGAAAGGTAACTGACTTACTGAGCCCGTCGCAGATGAACTAGCATCGAAGTCCGCTTCATGCCCGCGTTTGCTGAGGGTGTGGGCTAAGGCCTATGTCCCGGGGGGAAGTGCAAGTACACCAGGTTGGGGCTGTGGAGCTTTCTCCTGCTAATCCAGTCATTGGAGCGTTGAAAGGAAAGCTAACTGATTTAATGAGCCCGTCGCAGATGAACTAGCATCGAAGTCCGCTTCATGCCTACGATTGCTGAAGCTGTGGGCCGAGACCTATGTCGTCAGCGCGGTACAAGTCTGCCATGTTTGGGCGCTCTGATTTTTTTTATTGTTCATGTCTTGGGTTGCCTAGGACCCACCTATGCTGTTGGTGCACACTTAGTTCCCATCGCGGTGTTTGACCTGTCTGGCACAAAGACACTGACTGACTTGGGTAGAGGGCAGAGTGCAGATGGCTTTTCCCTTGCGGTGTGATTGAGCTATGCGACACACAGACAGAATGAATACTGTGTGGCACATGGATTCCCCATAGCTATGTAACTCATGCCTACGTTTGCAGCTCCTGACAGAGGTGGCACAGGATTGGAATGAAGATCGAACGCCAATTTCTCATTGATTCTCTACAGCATTGTGGTCTATCGCCCGCCCCTTTTAAAGAGGGTCACTACCTTGCCCTGCCAACCCTCTGCAGTGTGTGCCTCCGGTTTCTCCTCATGGCTGACGCATGTATAAATAAACATGAGGGTGGTGTGGCTATGCAGCCAGAGTGTGGCATGTGAGCAGCTGAAGGCTGCGCAGGGACACTTTTGTGTGCGCTGTGGACGCTGGGTCATGTGGGGGTTGGGCAGCATGTAACACAGGAGAAGAGGCAGCGGTGTGTCCCGCAGGCAGTGCTTGTGCTTGGTTGGAGGTAGTGTGGTGCTTAGCTAAGGTGTGCTTTGCTAATGAGGGTTTGTCCGAAGTAAAAATTGTTAGGGGGGCTCACTCTTGCCGCTATTGTGGCTTAACAGTGAGACCTGGGAGCCTGAGATGCAGCCCAGCATGTTGCCCCTTGCCTGCCCTATCCGTTTCTTTGTCGTTTCCATCACTTTCTTGGGTTTTCCAGATTTTCACAAATGAAAACCTTAGCGGAGCATCGGTCATATACAAAAATGCTCGAGTCACCCATTCACTTCAATGGGGTTCGTTACTCGAAACGAACTCTCGAGTATCGCGGAAAGTTCGACTCGAGCAACGAGCACCCGAGCATTTGGTGCTCGATCATCTCTATTACTTATATCAATGTTATAATCACACAGAGAAAGTTTTATGCCCACAACTTCTAAGTGAAGGATGTTACTGACAATGAGTGTATATAGTGGCAACCAGGGGGTTACTCACTTACAGGATCACCATTTTTTCCATTCAGGATGGCTGGCACCACATGCATAAAGGCTCAGCAGACTCGGATCACTTGAAATTCTGGCTTCCACCAGCTTTATTTCACACCACAGCAAACACTTGTGGAACATATGAATTCAGGGTTCACAACCCGCAGGGTCGCCAGGGTGTCCTCCTCTGTCAGACTTGTGACGTACCCAAACTGGTCCTCGCTAGATCTAAGGCTCCCTGTTCCTGATGCGGTCACTGCAGCCTCTCACTCTGGCTGGCAGCCAACTTCCCCCTGAGTGTGGCAGGAACTGATCCTTTTATTTTACTTCCTGCCATATCCACAGGTATTCTCTCTCTCTTTTCAGGTATAAGAATGTCTGTCTATAGCTCCCTAATACAGGCCATTCAAGAGGGATGTTACTGACAATGAGTGTGTGTATATATATATATATATATATATATATATATATATATATACATACATATACATACACACACACACATATACATACACATACTCCTCCTAAGGGAGGACCACTGGATTACTTCAAATTCTGACTTTCACCAGTTTTATTTCACACAGCTAACACGTGCTGGAATGTAATATGAGTTTGATGCACAATCCGTTCCGAGAGGAGACTTAGGTAATAAACTTTATTTCTGTGTCGACACTTGGCTCAGCGGGACACTTATGATCTCAAATCTCTGAGTGCCTATTACATCACATGCAAAGGATTATATAGTGAGTAGGGTTGGCTTATTAAATGTTAAGACTATTGGTTGAAGTTGTCTTTACATCAAATAAGACCAGGAAGTATATTTTCTTTCACTTAGGAAGGAAGAGAGAGGGGGTGTTACGTCCAACCAGGAAGCGCTGGATCTGTCACCCGCAGATCTCCCACAAATGCAAATGAACAAGTAACAAAACGGGGATACAACCAAAATATGGAAAACACTGTCCGTATATAACCTAACACAGGAAAGGGGCCCTGTCTGAATGCAGGGCGATCACCCCAATAAGGACAGCCCTGACTGCGTGTCTCAGCCCCTAATTGACCGTACATGGGAAAGGGAAATAGCGCAAGAAAACCAAAGCTAGAAATGAAAACAAGCACAGAACATAGCTTGAGATGCAACAGGTATCTGAATGCTCCAGGACCAAGGCTCTGAGTGCTAGCTCACTCAGACAGAGACGGAAAATCAACCGCAGTTCAGCTTAGTATCAGGCTAGGTAAAATAGCCCTAGTAATTACCCACAGGTGCGACTATGCACATCACACCTAACACCAAAACCAGCACTAGACTTCTCAGCAAGGCAGCAATTTCAGAACTGCCGCAACAGGGGGTTAATGGGGGAATTTCATTTGCATAAATAAATGTATATTAAACAGAACAATATATAATGTGCTTCAGGCTGATAACAGAGAAATAATAGCTTCTAAGTCTTCGTACCACATTTTCCTTCCTTTGATAGCTATCACTTGCTTATAGCCTATCATCCCAGTGCTGCAGTTTATACCTCCATAGACTTGAATGTAGCCTATGTATCCCATGCTCCATCAGTGTCCAGTAAGACACAACCCCGTGTTGGACAGGTTGAGTTACATTAAGCTATGTGTCCTGAGAATGATTCGTCATAGCACATAAATTTCTTATTTTGTGTGTTTACTAGAGATGAGCGAGCACACTCATCCAAGCTTGATGCTCGTTCGAGCATTAGGGTGCTTGAGATGCTTGTTACTCGAGATAAGCACCACGCGGTACTCAAATCAATTCTATTTCCTTCCCTGCATGTTTAGCGCCATTTTCTAGCCAATAGACATGCAGGGAAGGCATTACCACTTCCTCCTGTGACGGGCCAGCCCTATCCCACCCCCCTGCAGTGAGTGGCTGGCGAGATCAAGTGACCGCCGAGTATTTAAAGTGGTCTCGCCCGCGGCTCACCTCAGACACACACTGGGAGAGTATAGGGAAAGTGCTGCTGCTCATTCAGGGATAGTGTTAGTGTAGGATCCTGTCCTAAAGAACCCCAACGGTCCTTCTTAGGGCCACATCTGACCGAGTGCATTACTGTTGTGGCTGCTGGGAGCAGTTTTGCAAAAAATCCGCCATAATGAGGGGTAGGGGTAGGGGTCGAGGACGTAGACGCGGATGAGGACGCAGAGGTCCAAGTGAGGGTGTGAGCACAGGCCGAGTTCCTGGTCCAGGTAAATCACAGCCGGCTGCTGCGGTATTAGGAGAGAGGCAAGTTTCTGGGGTCCCCAGCTTCATATCACAATTTATGGGTCCACGTGGTAGAACTTTAATACAAAAAGAGCAGTGTGAGCAGGTCCTGTTGTGGATGGCAAAAAATGCATCCAGCAATGTATCGGCCACCCAGTCTTCTACGCAGTCCACTGCTGCAACTCTGAATCCTCTGACTGCTGCTGCTCCTCCTTCCTCCCAGCCTCCGCACTCCGTGAAAATGACATATTCTGATGAGCAGGCAGACTCCCGGGAACTGTTCTTGGGTCCCTGCCTTGAGTGGGAAAAAATGGTTCCTTCTTCACCTGAGGAGTTTGTTGTGACCGATGCCCAACCTTTGGAAAGTTCCTGGGGTCCGGGTGATGGGGCTGGGGACTTCCGGCAGCTGTCTCAAGAGCTTTCAGTGGGTGAGGTGGATGATGATGATGAGACACAGTTGTCTATCAGTGAGGTAGTAGTAAGGGAAGCAAGTCCGAGGGAGTAGTGTACAGAGGATTCGGAGGAAGAGCCGCTGGACGATGAGGTGACTGACCCCACCTGGTTTGCTAAGCCTACTCAGGACAGGTCTTCAGAGGGGGAGGCAAGTGCAGCAACACGACAGGTTGGAAGAGGCAGTGGGGTGGCCAGGGGTAGAGGCAGGGCCAGAGCGAAGAATCCCCCAACTGTTTCCCAAAGCACCCCCTTGCGCCAAGCCTCCGTGCAGAGGCCAAGGTGTTCAAAGGTGTGGATGTTTTTCAGTGAGAGCACGGATGACCGACGAACAGTGGTGTGCAACTTGTGTCGCACCAAGATCAGCCGGGGAGCCACCACTACCAGCCTCACCACCACCAGCATGCGCAGGCATATGACGGCCAAGCACCCCACAAGGTGGGATGAAGGCCGTTCACCGCCTCCGGGTCGCACCACTGCCCCTTCCCCTGTGCCCCAACTTGCCACTCAGATCCAACCCCTCTCTCAGGACACAGGCACGAGCGTCTCCCGGCCTGCACCCACACCCTCACCTCCACTGTCCTCGACCTCATCCAGCAATGTATCTCAGCGCAGCATTCAGCTGTCGCTAGCGCAAGGGTTGGAGTGGAAGCGCAAATACGCCGCCACGCACCCGCACGCGCAAGCTTTAAACGTGCACATTGCCAAATTAATCAGCCTGCAGATGCCGCCGTACAGGCTTGTGGAAACAGAGGCTTACAAAAACATGATGGCGGCAGTGGTCTCATGCTACTCGATCCCCGGTCGACACTATCTTTCCCGGTGTGCCGTCCCAGCCCTACACCAGCACGTCTCCCGCAACATCAATCGTGCCCTCATCAACGCGGTTACTGGGAAGGTACACTTAACCACGGACACGTGGACAAGTACTGGCGGGCAGGGCCACTATATCTCCCTGACGGCACATTGGGTGAATTTGGTGGAGGCTGGGACCGAGTCAGAGCCTGGGATCGCTCACGTCCTACCCACACCCAGAATAGCGGGTCCTACCTCGGTGCTGGTATCTGCGGCGGTCTATGCCACCTCCTCTAAACCTTCCCCCTCCTCCTCCTCCTACGCAACCTCTATCTCTCAATTAAGAACTGTGAGCAGCACGTCGCCAGCAGTCGGTGTGGCGCAGCAGCACAGTGGTGGTCAAGCGTCAGCAGGCCATGCTGAAACTACTCAGCTTAGGTGACAAGAGACACACGGCCCCCGAACTGTTGCAGGGTCTGACAGAGCAGACCGACCTCTGGCTTTCGCCGCTGAGCCTCCAATCGGGCATGGTCGTGTGTGACAACGGCCGTAACCTGGTGGCGGCTCTGCAGCTCGGCAGCCTCACACACATGCCATGCCTGGCCCATGTCTTCAATCTAGTGGTTCAGTGGTTTCTGAAAAACTACCCACACTTGTCTGACCTGCTCGGCAAGGTGTGCCGCGTCTGCGCAAATTTCAGCAAGTCCACCACTGATGCTGCAACCCTGAGGATCCTGCAACATCGGTTTAATCTGCCAGAGCACTGACTGCTGTGCGACGTGCCCACAAAGTGGAATTCTATGCTGCACATGTTGGCCAGGCTCTATGAGCAGCGTAGAGCAATAGTGGAATACCAACTCCAACATGGGCGGCATAGTGTTAGTCAGCCTCCCCAATTCTTTACCGAGGAGTGGACCTGGATAGCAGACATCTGTCAGGTCCTTGGAAACTTTGAGGAGTCTACCCAGATGGCGAGCGGCGATGCTGCAATCATTAGTGTTACCATCCCGCTGCTATGCCTGCTGAGAAGTTTGCTGCAAGGCATAAAGGCCGACGCTTTGCGGTTGGAACAGGAGACGGGGGATAACAGTATGTCACTTGATAGCCAGACCACCCTCATGTCTATATCTCAGCGCATTTTGGAGGAGGAGGGGGAGGAGCAGGAGCAGGAGGAGGAGCAGGAGGAGGGGGAAGAGACAGCTGGGCCCACTGCAGAGGGTACCCATGCTGCTTGCCTCTCATCCATTCAGCGTGTATGGCCTGAGGAGGAGGAGGAGGATACTCAAAGTGATCTTCCTAGTGAGGACAGCCATATGTTGCGTACAGGTACCCTGGCACACATGTCTGACTTTATGTTAGCATGCCTTTCTCGTGACCCTTGCGTTAGACGCATTCTGGCCAACACGGATTACTGGGTGTACACCCTTCTCGACCCACGGTACAAGGAGAACCTTTCCACTCTCATTCCCGAAGAGGAAAGGGGTACGAGAGTGATGCAATACCACAGGGCCCTGGTGGACAAAGTGATGATAAACTTCCCATCTGACAGCGCTAGCGGCAGAAGGCGCAGTTCCGTGGGCCAAGTAGCAGGGGAGGCGTGGAGATCAGGAAGCATGCTCAGCGCAGGCAGGGGAATACGCTCCAAGGCCTTTGCCAGCTTTATGGCTCCACATAAACTGCTTGGAGGGAGCACTGTAAAAAGATGGTGAAGGAGTACGTAGCCGATCATACCACCGTCCTCCGTGATGTCTCTACTTCATACAACTATTGGGTGTCAAAGCTGGACACGTGGCACGAACGTGCGCTGTATGCCCTAGAGGTGCTGGCTTGCCCTGCCGCTAGAGTCTTGTCAGAGAGAGTGTTTAGTGCAGCTGGGGGAATCATCATGGATAAGCGTACCCGCCTATCAACTGCTAGTCCCGACATGCTAACACTCATAAAGATGAACAAAGCCTGGATTTCCCCAGACTTCTCTTCTCCACCAGCGTAGAGCAGCGGAACCTAAAGATTCTTTTCGCTGCAACCGCAGATAAAAGCATTCTTCTCTATCACCGGAAAAACGGGGCATTTAGCTTTGTCAATCTGTCTCTGATATTATTCCTCCTACTCCTCCTCCTGAAACAGCATGTCATCACGCTGAACTGCCAATTTTTCTGCGGCCCAAAAGGCTCATCTAACAATTTTTTTTACAATTTTTCAAAGTTTCAAAAGTATTGATACTTTAGCATGAACCAATTTTTTTAACAGGGCTGCCTACAGTCTCTGTTACAAAATAAGCAACAGCGAGATGTATCTTTCAAAAAATATTTATGGCTTTCACCTGCCCTCTCGGTTGAGCAATTTTTCAGAGGGGACATTTGTACTGTTGGTACACTAATTTTTCTGGCCCTCGCCTGTACTCTTATCCAACTAATTTTTCCGGCCTTCGCCTACACTCATGGTACCCCAATGTTTCAGGGGTTGGCCTATACTCTTGCTACAGAAATTTTACTGGGGTCTGCCTGCCTATAGTTCTGCCACATTAATGTTACAGGGGTCTGCCTATACTTCTGCCACGTCAATGTTACAGGGGTCTGCCTATACTTCTGCTACATAAATGTTACAGGGGTCTGCCTATACTTCTACTACAGAAATGGTACTGGGGTCTGCCTATACTGCTGCTACAAAAATGTTACAGGGGGCTGCCTATTCTGCTGCTACATAAATGTTACAGGGGTTTGCGTATACTTCTGCTACAAAAATGTTACTGGGGTCTGCCTATACTTCTACTACAGAAATGGTACTCGGGTCTGCCTATACTTCTGCCATGTCAATGTTACAGGGGTCTGCTTATACTTCTGCTCCAGAAATGTTACAGGGGTCTACCTATACTTCTTCTACAGAAATGAAACTGGGGTCTGCCTATACTGCTGCTATAAAAATGTTACTGGGGTCTGCCTATACTTCTGCTACAGAAATGGTACTGGGGTCTGCCTATAATTCTGCCACGTAAATGTTACAGAGGTCGGCCTATACTTCTGCTACAGAAATGTTACAGTGGTCTGCCTATACTTCTGCCACACAAATGTTACAGGGGTCTGGCAATACTTCTGCTACAAAAATGTTACTGGGGTCTGCCTATACTTCTACTACAGAAATGGTACTGGGGTCTGCCTATAATTCTGCCACGTAAATGTTACAGGGGTCGGCCTATACTTCTGCTACAGAAATGTTACAGTGGTCTGCCTATACTTCTGCCACGCAAATGTTACAGGGGTCTGGCTATACTTCTGCTACAAAAATGTTACAGGGGTCTACCTATACTTCTACTACAGAAAAGGTACTGGGGTCTGCCTATACTTCTACTACAAAAATGTTACAGGGGTCTACCTATACTGCTGCTACATAAATGTTACAGGGGTCTGCGTATACTTCTGCTACAAAAATGTTACTGGGGTCTGCCTATACCTCTGCCACGTAAATCTTACAGGGGTCTGCCTATACTTCTGCCACGTAAATGTTACAGGGGTCGGCCTATATTTCTGCTAAAAAATGTTACTGGGGTCTGCCTATACTTCTACTACAGAAATGTTACTAGGGTCTGTCTATACCTCTACTACAGAAATGGTACTGGGGTCTGCCTATACTTCTGCCACATAAATGTTACAGGGGTCTGCCTATACTTCTGCTACAGAAATGTTACTGGGGTCTGCCTATACCTCTACTACAAAAATGTTACTGGGGTCTGCCTATACTTCTGCCACGTAAATATTACAGGGGTCGGCCTATACTTCTACTACAGAAATGTTACTGGGGTCTGCCTATACTTCTACTACAAAAATGTTACTGGGGTCTGCCTATACTTCTACTACAGAAATGGTACTGGGGTCAGCCTTAACCTCTACTACAAAGATGTTACAGGGGTCGGCCTATACTTCTACTACAGAAATGTTACTGGGGTCTGTATACTTCTGCTACAAAAATGTTACTGGGGTCTGCCCATACTTCTACTACAGAAATGGTACTTAGGTCTACCTATACTTCTGCCACGTAAATGTTACTGGGGTCTACCTATACTTCTGCCACGTAAATGTTACAGGGGTTGGCCTATACTTCTACTACAGAAACGTTACTGGGGTCTGCCTATACTTCTGCTACAGAAATGTTACTGGGGTCTGCCTATACTTCAGCTACAGAAATGTTACAGGGGTCTGCCTATACTTCAGCTACAGAAATGTTACTGGGGTCTGCCTATACTTCTACTACAGAAATGGTACTGGGGTCTGCCTATACTTCTGCTACATAAATGTTACAGGGGCCTGCCTATACTTCTGCTACAGAAATGTAACTGGGGTCTGCCTATACCTCTACTACAAAAATGTTACTGGGGTCTGCCTATATTTCTGCCACGTAAATGTTACAGGGGTCGGCGTATACTTCTACTACAGAAATGTTACTGGGGTCTGCCTATACTTCAGCTACAAAAATGTTACTGGGGTCTGCCTATACTTCTACTACAGAAATGGTACTGGGGTCTACCTATACTTCTGCCACGTAAATGTTACAGGGGTCTGCCTATACCTTTGCTACAGAAATGTTACAAGGGTCTGCCTATACTTTTGCTACAGAAATGTTACAGGGGTCTGCCTATACCTTTGCTACAGAAATGTTACAGGGGTCTGCCTATACTTTTGCTACAGAAATGTTACAGGGGTCTGCCTATACTTCTGCTACAAAAATGTTACTGGGGTCTGCCTATACTTCTTCTACCGAAATGTTACAGGGGTCTGCCTATACTTCTGCTACAGAAATGTTACAGGGGTCTGCCTATACTTCTACTACAGAAATGTTACAGGGGTCTGCCTATATTTCTGCTACAGAAATGTTACAGGGGTCTGCCTATATTTCTGCTACAGAAATGTTACAGGGGTCTGCCTATACTTCTACTACAGAAATGTTACAGGGGTCTGCCTATATTTCTGCTACAGAAATGTTACAGGGGTCTGCCTATACTTCTTCTACCGAAATGTTACAGGGGTCTGCCTATACTTCTACTACAGAAATGGTACTGGGGTCAGCCTATACCTCTACTACAAAGATGTTACTTGGGTCTGCCTATATTTCTGCCACGTAAATGTTACAGGGGTTGGCCTATACTTCTGCTACAGAAATGTTACAGGGGTCTGCCTATACTTCTGCTACAGAAATGTTACTGGGGTCTGCCTATACTTCAGCTACAGAAATGTTACAGGGGTCTGCCTATACTTCTACTACAGAAATGGTACTGGGGTCTGCCTATACTTCTGCCACATAAATGTTACAGGGGCCTGCCTATACTTCTGCTACAGAAATGTAACTGGGGTCTGCTTATACCTCTACTACAAAAATGTTACTGGGGTCTGCCTATATTTCTGCCACGTAAATGTTACAGGGGTCGGCGTATACTTCTACTACAGAAATGTTACTGGGGTCTGCCTATACTTCTGCTACAAAAATGTTACTGGGGTCTGCCTATACTTCTACTACAGAAATGGTACTGGGGTCTACCTATACTTCTGCCACGTAAATGTTACAGGAGTCTGCCTATACTTCTGCTACAAAAATGTTACTGGGGTCTGCCTATACTTCTGCTACATAAATGTTACAGGGGTCTGCCTATACTTCTGCCCCATAAATGTTACAGGGGTCTGCCTATACTTCTACTATGGAAATGTTACAGGGGTCTGCCTATATTTCTGCTACAGAAATGTTACAGGGGTCTGCCTATACTTCTTCTACCGAAATGTTACAGGGGTCTGCCTATACTTCTGCTACCGAAATGTTACAGGGGTCTGCCTATACCTCTACTACAAAGATGTTACTGGGGTCTGCCTGTATTTCTGCCACGTAAATGTTACAGGGGTCGGCATATACTTCTACTACAGAAATGTTACTGGGGTCTGTATACTTCTGCTACAAAAATGTTACTGGGGTCTGCCCATACTTCTACTACAGAAATGGTACTTAGGTCTACCTATACTTCTGCCACGTAAATGTTACTGGGGTCTGCCCATACTTCTGCCACGTAAGTGTTACAGGGGTTGGCGTATACTTCTACTACAGAAATGTTACTGGGGTCTGCCTATACTTCTGCTACAGAAATGTTACTGGGGTCTGCCTATACTTCAGCTACAGAAATGTTACTGGGTTCTGCCTATACTTCTACTAAAGAAATGGTACTGGGGTCTGCCTATATTTCTGCCACGTAAATGTTACAGGGGTCGGCGTATACTTCTACTACAGAAATGTTACTGGGGTCCGCCTATACTTCTGCTACAAAAATGTTACTGGGGTCTGCCTATACTTCTACTACAGAAATGGTACTGGGGTCTACCTATACTTCTGCCACGTAAATGTTACAGGAGTCTGCCTATACTTCTGCTACAAAAATGTTACAGGGGTCTGTCTATACTTCTGCTACAGAAATGTTACAGGGGTCTGCCTATACTTCTGCCCCATAAATGTTACAGGGGTCTGCCTATACTTCTACTACAGAAATGTTACAGGGGTCTGCCTATATTTCTGCTACAGAAATGTTACAGGGGTCTGCCTATACTTCTGCTACAGAAATGTTACAGGGGTCTGCCTATACTTCTGCTACCGAAATGTTACAGGGGTCTGTTTATACTTTTGCTACCGAAATATTACAGGGGTCTGCCTATACTTCTGCTACAGAAATGTTACAGGGGTCTGCCTATACTTCTACTATAGAAATGGTACTGGGGTCTGCCTATACTACTGCTACCGAAATTTTACTGGGGTCTGCTTATACCTTTTCTACTGGAATGTTACAGGGGTCTGTTTATACTATGGGTGAACATAGACTTCCCATCGTGTTGTTTTACCTATCTTGCCCCAAAACACTGACTGACTAGGGCATGAATTGTGGTCCGAGGCCAATATGTATTTTATCTCGCGTTACCCCTGTTATCCGGGGGCACTGCTTTGGGCCAAACAAGAGGAGCGATCCTTCACTTATGAGACGTTCACAGCTGCACTAGCATCGGAGTCCGCTCTTTGCCCGCGATTGCTGAGGGTCTGTGTAGAGGCCTATCTCCTCGGCGCAGTGAAAGTCTGCCCTGTTTGGGCACTCTGATTTCTTCATGGTTTATTTCTTGGGTCGCCTAGGACCCACCCATGGTGTGGGTGCACACAGACTTCCCATAGCAGTAATTTACCTGTCTGGCACAAAGTCACTGACTGACTTGGGTAGGGTGCAGAGTGCAGATTGCTTTCCCCTTGTGGTGTTGATTGAGCTATCTGACACCAACTCAGAATGAATAGTGTGTGGACACATGGATTCCCCATTGCTATGTAACTCGCGGCACCTTGGGTCACACAAGATGGAGGCTGGGAACGAGCTTGACCCTGGGCCCGCTCACGTGCTTCCCACACTGAGTATTGCTGCATTGTGGAGATGTGTAGAAGTGCTGGCACCTGAGTCCCCTTTATGACCACGTTTGCAGCTCCTGACGGAGGTGGCACAGGATTGGAATGAAGATTGAACGTCAATTTCTCATCAATTCTCAACAGCATTGTGGGCTATTGCCCCCCCCCCCCCCCCCGCGCCTTTCAAAGAGGGTCGCTGCCTGGCCCTGCCAACCCTCTGCAGTGTGTGCTTCCAGTTCCTCCTCATCCAGTACACACTTATGAATAGACTTGAGGGTGGTGTGGCTATGAGGCCAGCGTGTGGCATGAGGGCAGCTGAAGGCTGCGCAGGGAAACTTTTGTGTGCGCCGTGGACGCTGGATCGTGCGGGGGGTTGGGCAGCATGTAACCCAGGAAAAGAGGCAGCGGTGTCACCCGCAGGCAGTGATTGTGCTTGGTTGCAGGTAGTGTGGTGCTTAGCTAAGGTGTGCCTTGCTAATGAGGGTTTGTCCGAAGTAAAAATTGTTAGGGGGGAGGCAGACTCTTGCCCCTATTGTGGCTTAATAGTGGGACCGGGGAGCCTGAGATGCAGCCCTGCATGTTGCCCCTGCCCTGCCCTATCCGTTTCTGGGGTTTTTCCATGACTTTCTGATGTTTTCCAGAGTTTCAATGGCGTTCGATACTCGAAACGAGCTCTCGAGCATCGCGAAAAGTTCGACTCGAGCAACGAGCACCCGAGCATTTTGGTGCTCGCTCATCTCTAGTGTTTACCCTTTCCCATTTTATACCACCACACTCTTCTATTGCCTGACATGCATCAAACAATAGACAGGCTGGCCTGTCAGGCAGGTCTGCTCAATCTCGTGCAAGCAATGTTTCTGTTTTTGACTTTAACTGAGCCTTTATCCATGTTTAAGAGGGAGGATATACTGAATCATAGCATATAATCTGTGAATTTTGTTCACACATTACGTAAAGGCCCATTTACACATAGCGATTATTGCTTAAAATTTGTTTAGACGATTGGAAATGAGCGATAATAGTTACTTGTAAACACAGGCATCATGCAGTTTTCGCTTGAATGATGATTTTAAGGTGAACTTAAAATCCATCGTTCAGCTAGTGAGAGATAAAGTATCTCTCAATAGACCGCACACTGCAATCTTCACGGGAGCCAGACGATAACATTGTAACATTGCTGTCACCCTTGAAGAGAACAATGCAGCTGTGTGCATGGCTGGACATGTGATTAATCATATGCTGGGCTCCGCAAACAGCTCCAGGAGACCTTTTTACATGCAAATGAAGATGATAAAGTGTTAAGGGCCATGAACACTTTAAAAGTATAGATCGCAAAATCTTTCACTCTTTTGAAATAATATCTTTGCGTGTAAATGGGCCTTTATTGGTCTTATTGTATGTGCAACCCCCTACTTATCGCCCCTTACATGTGTAGTAAGTATGGTACACTAATATTCTTGTGATGTGTGTACCCGTTGTAGCCTCTTGCATACATTTATCACAATTATTGACATAAGTCCAGATCTCCTGTATGGAGAGTAGTCCCACCATCCCCAACACAGTCTTTAGTAGTATTTTTGTACTTTTGTCATTCTGTATCCCCCTGTTTTTGTAAGTGCTGTGGAATATGTTAGCGCTATATAAATAAAGATTATTATTATTCATTCTTCTTGTTGTCTTGCAGCTATGGCTCTCTCGCCTCCTAGGTATTTGAGGAGAAAACAATGTTTCTGTGTAGTAAACTTATCTATTAACAGGTGCATCCCCACTTTGCAGGCTACCAGCAGGGGGCAGAGTCTTTGTCTGGTCCAAGGCCCTTCTGGAGGTTTTTATGGTGAGCTTCATGGCATCTGTTGGGTGTAGTAAGCAGGCACAGTCAGTGTAGGCTACTTTGACTCTGGTATGGTGGATCCAAGGTCCCATCTCAGCAACTTTAACAGCAGTCGGGATAGATAGAATAACGGTGTATGGACCCTTCTGATTGGCCTCTGGTGGCAATCTTTCACCCAGACTTCTTCCCCTGGAAGAAAAAGAAGTACACAGCAGTATCCAGACATATAGGTAACCTTTCTTCTGCTCTTTTGGTGACGGTTGCTATGGTCTTACCCAGAGCAAGCATATGCTGGCAACATAGTATGTTAGGCTGAAAGGAGACAATGTCCATCCAGTTCAACTTGTTTACACCCCCCATTGCTGATCCAGAGGACGGCAAAAAAAAAAACAAAAACAATGAGGCAGAAGCCAATTTACCCCTTATTTTTTGGGGAAAAAAATTGCTTCCCAACTCCATAATGGCAGTCAGAGTAGTCCCTAGATCAATGTTTGAAAGTTTCTAGCTGACTCCAAGACCCGGATCACCAACCCGCGGGTCACCTAATGTCTATATCCTGTAATATCACAGAAAGACATCTAGTCCCCTCTTAAACTCCTCTATGGATCCTGCCATCACCACGTCCTCAGGCAGAGAGTTCCACAGTCTCACTGCTCTTACAATAAAGAACCCCCTTCTGTGTTGGTGATGAAGCCTGCTTTCCTTCTAGACGTAGTGGATGCCCTCTTGTTACCGTCGCAGTCCTGGGTATAAACAGATCCTGGGAGAGATCCTTGTATCGTCCCCTCATGTATTTATACATAGTTATTTGATAGCCCCTTAACCGTCTTTTTTCTGGGGTGAATAATCCCAGTTTTGGTGCCTCTCTGGGTATTCCAGTCCCGTCATTCCATGTATTAGTTTAGTTGCCCTTCTTTGTACCCCTCCAGCACTGTAACATCTTTCCTGAGCTCCGGCAGCCAGAACTGTGCGCAGTATTCCATGTGGGGCCTGACAAGTGCCTTGCATAACGGAAGGATAATGTTCTCGTCCCTCACCCCTATGCATCTTTTAATGCACCCCAAGACTTTATTTGCTTTTGCAGCAGCTGATTGGCATTGATTGTTCCAGTTAAATCTACAGTCCACTAGTACTCCCAGGTCTTTTTTCATATCACTTTCTATCTCCGAGCCAGTTCTTTACTCAACTGTCTCATTTTACATATCAACCTATTATGTGGTACGGTGTCAAATGCTTTAGAAAAATCAAGATATACAAGATCGATAGACTCTCCCAGATCTAGCCTTATCATCTTCCCCACTATTTTGTTGTCTGCTCTAATCCACAATACTACTGGGTTTGGCCTACCATACATCATCTCAAAAGGGGAATAACCAGTTCTTTTGGTGGGGGCAGATCTGATTCTAAGCAGAGCAATGGATAGGACTTGTGGCCCTTTTTAGGTGTGGCAAGTTTTAAAGTCCGGTTCATGCATTCAACCTTTCCTGAGCTCTGAGGTCTGTAGGCAGTATGCAGTTTCCATCTGGCTAGCTCTTGTATGATCTTTGCAGCAAAGACTGCTCCATTGTCTGACCCAATCCGCACCAGTAGGCCATGTTTTGCAATTATGTCTCTCAGTAGCGCACTGGACACTTCGGTTGATTTTTCAGTCCTAGTGGGGAAGGTCTCCAATCACCCAGTGTATGTGCAGACAAAGACCAGGAGATACTAACATCTGTCAGCGGCAGTTATTTGACTAAAGTCCACTAGTACATCTTGGAAGAGAGCTGCTCCATAAGATTAGATCCCTGGAGTCTTCAGAGGACCTTGTCTGGAGTTATTCTTAGGGCAAATTATACATTTTCTGATGATCACCTTAGTAATACTGGTAAATCTTAGGATGTACAGCGCATCTTGGATTAGATTTTCCATGATGGTGGACCCATAGTGTGTGTGCTCACGCACTTTCTTGACCATTTCTGTTGCTAGTGCTGCCGGGACCACAATTCTCCCATCTGGGAGATGAACCAGCCCTGAGGTGTATATTTTCCAGCTTCTGTCTTTAGCCATTCCTGTTCATCTCAATTGTAGCAGGAGTTCTAGTTGCTATGGGGAACCGGGGAAAGGGCTTGTAGCTTGACAGGACTTCTGGCATCTGGGAGAATGGCAGCTTGCTTGGCAGCAGCATCTCCCTTCTGATGTTCTTTACAGTGAATGACTGCCACTTGAGTAGGGGCCCACACAGCTTCTAGCAGTTTCAGAATGAGAGGGGCATCTTTCAAATCTTGACCCGCTGAACTGATCAGACCCTTTTTCTGTACAGGGCCCCATGAACATGGAGAGTGAGGAAGGCATACTTTGAGTCTGTGAATATATTGCCTTTAACCCCAGATGCCAGCTATAGCACTCTGATAAGTGCAATAAGTTCTGCCTTTTGAGCTGGGGTTCCTTTGAGCAGCGGCTCTGCTTCCATGGTAGCCTGTAAAGTGAACGTTGCATAGCGTATACCTTCATCCAAAAAGCTGCTACTATTGTACATCAGGAACTTCAAGGTGTACAAGGTGTATCCTGTTGATCAGGATGGCTGCTGAGGACATTGTCCATCACCTCATAGCAGTTATGGTTGGAGGCTCTCGGTCTGGTGGGCAACAGCGTCGCTGGATTTAGAGTGGTGCACACTTCCAACTTCAGTCTTCACATAGAAAGGCCATCCTATGGCCACATTGGCAGTCTCTACTCCAGTGTCCATGCTTTCTGCACCTTCTGCATTGGTCTCAATCAGGGGGGTGGTCTTGGGGCCCACCCTTCAATATGTATGAAGGAGGTGGGTAGTTTCGGGCATGGCATGGGGGTGGAGGCTGTCTTGACTGGATTGCTGCAGCCAGTAAGTCCACCTTCTTTTTCATTTTAATAGCTTTTTTCCTTTCACATTCTTGATCTCTATTCACAAAGACCTTATGTGCTATTTCTGGTAACGGTGTGGCATTCATTCCAGCAAAACCTTCCTGTTTCCATAACTTTCTTCTAATGTCACTGGATGCTTGAGTACCAAAAGAGAAATTAACTAGATGCAAGTATTCAGTTTGAGAGGGTTCAAAGCTGTATCATCTCTGGCACTTCAGACAAATACATAAGCTTCTTTCCGATTTTATGGACACTTTCTGTTATAGCATTCCTATGTACAGTTAGACTGTGTCCTCCATCATCAGATATGGTAATTACAGGAGCATTTTGCTATATCATGTGGTATATGCTCTGTCTGGTACTCCCCAAAACTTGTGTCAATAAAGCGACATTCTGCAACACTAAACAAAGTACGAAGAAGGTGTTGACAATCTCCACAAGTGAGCTTGTGAGTGCTCTTGATACTTTCCAACAGCTCTGTCATTTCCTGCGGTTTTTCAGAGAATTAGTGAGTGCTGTTTTTCCAGTTCAGAAGGTCAGTACTGGTAAAAGGGGATATACAAAAAAAATAGTGTATCCATCTGCCATAATAGTTTTTTAGAGAGACGTTAAGGGCTTGACATTTTTAGATTTTGCTACACATGGGGAGGATCTTATGGGGGTGGGACATATTTCCAGTGGTGTGAACCCTGCTGTCACGTCTGCTGGATCCGTAACCTGAAACACTACGCTACTGCACACCAAAAAGTAATAAAGACAACCGCACCAAGGAAACAAATGATCCCCAATGAACTTTCCTGAGGGAGGGAGCCTGCCCATGCACAGGTTACCTGTCCTGACAAGGATGAACCTGACCAGGTTCCCATGGCCACTAGCTGACCCTATGTGGGATAGGAGAATAACACAGAAAACAGGATGAAACACATATAAATAGCTGTATCTAGTTCTCTGTCATCACAGCTACACAGGAGAACCAGCTTCAAGTTCTGGCTTCGTCTACAGCCATCAGATGACTAAATAACCACCCAAAACACTCACGTTTCATACCTGCATGGATAGCCAGATGGAATAGTTATAGAATATGCAAAGTATTAGTTTGTATTTTGGTCCAGATACTTAAGCCCACAAGCCCATTGGCTAGAGTCCTCATTGTCTTGTGGCTACCCATTCTCACAAGACAACTACAAAATATAACCTTCTGTTGTCCAATTTCACATGACTAACTTTACGATACTGTTTTCTGAAATTTTTCAACATGCAGTTCAAAGAGGATGCTGAGATAGTATTGCCCATACTTGGTGGATACTGTTATGTATTCCCCTTATACACTGAAAATAACCATTTTACAAAGTTTGTTAACTCTTATTTACCGAAGTTTTTTACCGCTGGACTGTAACCAAGCTATACTAATGACCTGACGTCTTGACTTGGAAAATCCTGTCAAGCTAATAGGGACTGTCTAGGATTTTTGATCAAGAATCCTCTTCTACCCCTACGGGCCTCAAACTTTTGCTTACATTCTCGACAAGGAATACTATCTCAGAATCACAAAACATTGTTTCACAATTTCAGAATGTATTTCAAAACCCAGGTTCCTACCTTCAGCTGATTTTCAAAACCTCCCCATATAGAGTTCAGTTCCTATGGTCCTTCAGGTTCCTTTTGTTACTCTTTGTGGGGGCTCAGGCAGAGAAAACTAGAAAGAGCTTCCTGTCATACTCAGAGAACTCCCTGGGTGGGGCCCCATCGGTCCGTTCTTTCCACTCTTCTCCGCCTTCCCCTTCAAAAGAGCAGGATACAAGAAATGCGGTATTTGTCAGATCCTGGACGAGCCCCCATTTGATGTACGATCTGATCTGACAGGACACCCAAGTAACGTAGGAAATAAGCTTTATTTCTGTGTCGACACTTGGCTCAGAGGGACACTTATAATCTCAAATCTCAGAGTGCCTATTACATCACATGCACAGGATTATATAGTGAGTAGGGTTGGCTTATTAAATGTTAACACTATGGGTTGACGTTATCTTTACATCAAACAAAGACCAGGAAGTATATTTTCTTTCTCTCTTCAGGAGAATGGGTCAAAGCTGTCTCCATTGGTACCCTGTCGGTGTCCCATGTGTGCTCCGAGCTCCGCTGTCATACTTCCAATGGCGACCTTCTTCCCTTGCAGCTTTGGCGCTCTGAGTCCCCCCCCCTCCCCCCATCCACTGCATTCCCCTGCTGTGAATATCCCCACCTGGCAGCCTGACAACCCCTGATGGCAGCACCTCTCTGGCCTCCTAGTTCCGCTCTCATACTTCCCCACACCCAGCAACCATCTTCCCTGCCGGCGTCGGCGCTGTCATTCCCCCACCCCCATCTCTGCTGCATTTCCCCGCTGTCACTGCCCCCGGCGCTCTGCCTTCTCCCATCCCTGCTCCGCCGCAGTCAGCCACCTACTGTCAGTCTCCTCGCCGGCCTCGCATAATGGTTGCAATATGTGATGGCAGCGAGGAGACTCACAGCGCTGGAGCCGGTAAAGAGACAAGGGACAGCGGTGGAGGGGTGAGTGACATTGGAGCCGGGAAGGAGACACGGGACAGCAGTGGAGGGGTGAGTAACACCAGGCGGAAGGGGAGATAATGGGCACCCATTCTCCAGCCCCGCCAATCAAATTGTGGGCGTTGGTTGTGGACGTGCAGCTTGTCTCCACCCATTCTTCTGTTGGAGACAAGATACAACAGTACCGACCACCGCTCCATTCACAAAGAGGATTCAATTCTTTTGAATAGTAAGGGTCTCAGCCGTCAGATCCCCAGCGATCAATTATTTATCCCCCATCCTGTGTCATGAAGCCACTTAAGAACCTCTTGGCATACAATCTGGAGCATTATGCTACCCATTTGTTTCTTAATTCACATAGCTTCTTGTAGATGCCAGATGATTTCAGGAAGAATGCAAAACAACATTTCCAAAACACATTAAGCTTCCTTCAGCTGCATCAATGGAGAAACAGAAATATTACAGTTCGCAAAATGTGGAAAAAGAAAAAAAATCTTGAAATCCTTAAAATGGTATTAGTTTGTTGTAATGTTTTTCTTTTATAATGAAGTTATATACATTTCCAATAAACTTTCGGCATCAAATCCTTGCCGGTTTTAAATGGTCCCTGAGATAATTTGTGTTAATATGATAGTCAATGTGACAACGAGAAAAAGTGCAAATCATTTTATTTACCTAAAATAACATTTTTATGCTGAAAAATCCCTCTAAAATGCTGCTGCTAGGGGGCTCCCTTCCTTCTACTTTGCTGTCCACTGGCTGTTGTCAAGGGAAATCTGTCTCTAGTAACAGAGATAACAAGACAAGCAGGAAGTAATACTGAGTTTACCTTCACTGGTCGAGTAAACAGTCAAGTAGACACGTAAGGAGATGCTTCTCCACTGTAGCAGTGAAGAGTAGACGGGCGCTGGGAGAGTCAAGGCGTGGAACGGACAGCATACTCGCTCGAGTCCTCGCACTCTCCTCCGCTACTGTGAACTCGCCTAAGAGTGCTTGTAGAGGAGCCCATTTATTGTTCCGTCTATAAGCACCCTTACACTCTCACTGTGTAAAGTTGGCAGCGTAGAGGCCAGTTCTCCACAGTCTGTGGGTCAGTACTTACCTCGCCCACACATTTTCATGCTGGTGTTTACATTTGTTAAGTAAAGCCCTTTTTATTATCACTCCTTAGATTGAGCAGTTTGAACAATAATTGTGCAATGTAAGTGCAACAAATAGCTGATCGGATCTCTCAAACCATAAAATCATCATTGGTCGACCGTTGCATCAGTTTAAACAGGCAGTTATTCATCTATATACGACGGCCTGTTTACTGTGAATTGACGTAGGTGGGCCAGATGATCCCCAGCCGCTCTCCCTCTATTGACTGAGCAATACTTGTTCCTGTGTAAAGGCAGAGGAAGGATCATCGCTGGGACTGCTGTTGGGCACCGTGTCGCCCCGTGTAAAAGAAGCTTAACTGGACCTAGCTTAGAAAGACAAAATTGCGGAAAAAAACCCAATCCTTTCCTCTCCCGCTATTCCATACACTTATGTACTATCCTGTACACAAAGCGAGTTCACTGTAGCGGAGGAGAGAGCGAGTGGTCGAGCAAGTATACAGTCTGCTCTACCACAAGACTCTCCCCAGTGCTTGCCTGTTTACTCTACTGTTCACTTGACGAGTGGACACGATCACTCATGCTGTCCATAAGTGTATAGAAAGCAGAGGGGAGGGGGTAGGAGAAAGATATATTCATACAGACATAGCTGCTAGAGAAAATTAAAAATTGCAGACACAGCCCACAGAGAGGAATATTGGTGATAAATGCATATACATAGCAGCTTATAATTCACCGCTGACACCCCCACCGATCCTGACAACAGGATTTCCCACCCACAGTGTTGTCACACTCAAAACTTTAGCTGAGCATGCGTGGTCGGTGCTTCATTCATTTCAGTGGGGCTGATGGAAATATCTGAAAGCTTGTTGCACAGCTATCTCCAGCAGTTCAATTGAAAATAAATGTAGCTGTAGGAGGGAGGCGCTGCCTGTTCTCCTCCTTACTGCTTAGAGCAGCATACTAGAGCTTGCAGAGTGGTTGACGCCCGCTCTTTGTCTTGCCCCCTCCGAGCCGGGACTCAGCCTGGAGGGGGAGAAGCAGGAGGTCGGCCCTTGCCAGCACCGCTCTCAGAAGCACTGATAAGCGCTGTGCTGTAGGCCCCCTCCGCCTGCCAGAGTCACGGCCTTGAAGGGGGCCTTGGACATAAAGAGGCATACACTGGTGCCATGTGACGTGACTAGTGTGTCACCGCTCAGAAGGCCCAGTCCCTGTTAGGAAAATGAGTAGGAATAATCCCGCCCACCTCCGATAGCACGGGTGAGGCTTTCAGGTGCAAACGGTGCCATATGAAAGGTCTGGAATCTGCATCACAGACAGGAGAGTCCCCAGGGAAACAGCAGAACGCAGCAGAGCCGACAGAGCACCACAGTAACAGTATCATGGAGGACATGTATATGATGGTGCAAGGCCAGAAAGTCACTGCAATATGCCAACCTTTTCATGGTAGAACTGGAGAGTGACTTTCTGGCCTTCAGCAAACCATTGGCCTACTTCCACTACATTGATGACATCATAATCATCTGGACCAACACCAAAGAAGAACTAATAAAATTCCATGAGAGATGCAATGCATTCCACCCACCATAAACCTGACATTAAGCTACTCAGACACAGAAATCAACTTTTTGGACACCACCATAAAAATTTCAAATCACTCAATACAGACATCCCTACCGGAAACCGATTGATCGGCCCACATACCTCAGATGGGACAGTTACCATCCTGAAACACATCAGAAAGTCTATCGTCAACTGCCAGGCCATCAGATACAACCGGGTTTGCTCCAACCCAACAGACAGAGAGGAATATCTATACCATCTTAAAAGGACATTTATAAATCAGGGCGACCATCCCACCTCAACCGATAACCAAATCACCAGAGCCACCAGGGTACCCAGAAATCACAAGAGCCACCAGGGTACCCAGAAATCACAAGAGCCACCAGGATACCCAGAAATCACCAGAGCCACCAGGATACCCAGAAATCATCAGAGCCACCAGGATACCCAGAAGCACCAAGATACCCAGAAATCACCAGAGCCACCAGGATACCCAGAAATCACCAGAGCCACCAGGATACCCAGAAATCACCAGAGCCACCAGGATACCCAGAAATCACCAGAGCCAGCAGGATACCCAGAAATCATCAGAGCCACCAGGATACGTAGAAGCACCAGGATACCCAGGAATCACCAGAGCTGCCAGGATACCCAGAAATCAACTACTTCAATACACAGAGAAGGAAGGAAACAATTGTGTACCTCTAGTAGTGACCTACAATCCACAGCTGGAAGTACTTAGGAAAACCACAACGAAACTCCATCATACCAACACATGGATGACCATCTGACCACCATATTCCCAGACCCTCTACTTCTGTTACAGGCAACCTCCAAGTCTGAGGAACTTTGTAGTCATGAGTGCATTGTCCTCTGACACAAAAAGAAACTTATCCCTGTAATGTAAGGAGCTGTAAGACCTGCTGACATGTACGGACGGCGGACAGGATACAAATCCCCAACACACAGCAGTACTAGAAGATCCCGGGGACATTCACATGTTCCACGTCTGATGTTGTGTACCTGATACGCTGCAATAAATAATAATAATAATAATCTTTATTTGTATAGCGCCAACATATTCCGCAGCGCTTACATAGACAGGGGATACAGAAAGACAAAAGTACAAACATTACAGAACCACGGTTACATAGTAATCAATTGATGGAAACAATAGGGGTGCGGGTCCTGCTCCAACGAGCTTACATACTACAAGTAATGGGGGGATACAGAAGGTAAAGGGCTGGAGATATGCACGGTATGGGGAGGTGGAGATGGGCACGGTATGGCGAGGTGGAGAGTGAGCGATGTTATACACATAGACAATGGTCAGACATTTAGCCGTGTGATGGCAGAAACAGTATGATTGCAGGAGCGGTTTATGATGGCTAGCAGGGATTGCAGTCAGTAGGTCAGGGAGCATGTTATCAGGCGGAGTACAGAGGGGTTTGTTTAGGGAATTCGGTATGCCTCCCTGAAGAGGTGCGTTTTTAGAGCACGCCTGAAGTTCTGCGAGTCCTGGATTGCTCGGGTAGCCTTTGGTAGTGCGTTCCAGAGGACCGGTGCTGCTCTGGAGAAGTCTTGGAGGCGGGAATGAGAAGTTCGAATTAAAGGGGCGCTCAGTCTGGTTTCGTTAGCAGAGCGGAGAGCCCGGGCTGGTTGATGGATTGAGATGAGGGAGGCGATATAGGGGGGCGCTGCACTGTGGAGGGCTTTGTGGATGAAGGTGGCGAGTTTAAATTGAATTCTGTATTTAATGGGCAGCCAGTGCAGTGACTGGCACAGGGCAGAGGCATCCGAGTAGTGGCTGGACAGGAAGATGAGCCTGGCTGCCGCATTCAGGATGGATTGGAGGGGGTAGAGTCTGGTGCAGGGGAGGCCGATCAGCAACGAGTTGTAATAATCGAGCCGGGAGTGGATGAGGGCAACAGTAAGCGTTTTTAGCGTGTCCACAGTGAGAAAAGAGCGGATTCTTGCGATGTTCTTGAGGTGCAGCTGACATGTTCGGGCCAGAGATTGGATGTAGGGGGTAAAAGAGAGATCAGAGTCAAATATGACCCCAAGGCAGCGGGCATGTTGTCTAGGAGTTATGGTGGCGCCACACACTGAGATGGAGATGTCAGGAGGAGGTCGGTTAGTGGAGGGTGGAAATACCAGCAGGTCAGTTTTAGAGAGGTTTAGTTTTAGGTAGAGAGAGGACATGGTGTTAGAGACAGCGGACAGACAGTTAGTGATATTTTGGAGTAAAGGTGCAGAGATGTCACAGGAAGAGGTGTATAGCTGGGTGTCATCAGCGTACAGGTGGTATTGGAGGCCAAATCTCCTGATGGTTTGTCCAATAGGGGCTGTGTAGATAGAGAAAAGAAGGGGGCCGAGGACAGAGCCCTGGGGGACCCCAACAGCAAGGGGAAGAGGAGGGGAGGTAGAGCCAGCAAAGGAGACACTGAAAGAGCGGTCAGATAGGTAGGAAGAGTACCAGGAGAGGGCAGTGTCCTTTAGGCCAATGGAGCGTAGCAAACTGAGGAGGAGTTTGTGGTCAACAGTGTCAAATGCTGCGGAGAGGTCGAGGAGGATCAGTAGGGAGTAATCGCCCCTCGATTTGGCTGTCAGTAGGTCATTGGATACCCTTGTAAGGGCAGTTTCTGTCGAGTGTTGAGGTCAAAAGCCAGACTGTAGGGGGTCTAGGAGAGAGTGCTCTGATAGGTAGCTTACAAGGCGGGAGTAAACCAGCCGTTCTAGTAGTTTGGAGATGAAGGGGAGGTTTGAGATGGGTTGGTAGTTGGCAGCATCAATCGCGTCCAGAGTCAGCTTCTTTAGCAGTGGGGATATGATGGCGTGTTTGAAAGAAGAGGGAAAGATGGCAGAGGTCAGAGAGAGGTTGAATATAGTGGTGAGATGGGAGATGACCACTGGGGAGAAGGAACGGAGGAGGTGTGAGGGGAGGGGGTCGCTAGCGCAGGTGGTGGGGCGAGCAGAGAAGAGCAATTTGGAGACTTCTTCCTCTGTCGCTGGTTTGAGTACAGACAGTGAGCAGGAGCTAGATGCAGTGCTAACAAGACTAGGGTCAGGGCTAATCTGGGGTTGGGAAGTTATTTCTTGACGGATGTCATCAATTTTCTTTTTGAAGTAAGCAGCCAGCTCTTCGGCACTGAGATCCGTCACCAGGGGCTGTGGTTTAGGGCTGAGAAGGGAGTGAAAAGTATCAAAGAGCCTTTTAGGGTTGTGGGATAGTGAGGAGACTAGAGAGGTGAAATAGACTTGTTTGGCATGGTGGAGGGCAAGGTTGTAGGTTCTAAGCATGAATTTGTAGTGGAGGAAGTCTGCGGACGTTTGCGATTTCCTCCACAGCCGTTCAGCACTTCTAGAGCACCGCCGGATGAAGCGCGCTTGAGGCGTGAGCCAGGGTTGCCGAGGTCTACATCGGATGGCTCAGGTCCTGGGGGGCGCCGCTTCATCCAGGGCATGTTTGAGAGTGGTGTTGTAGTGAGCGGCAGTCAGGTTGGGGCAGGGGAGGAGAGAGATGGGGGACAGAGAGGACTGTAGGGATTCAGCAAAGTTCTGGGTGTGAATGGCCTTAAGGTTCCTGTAGGTACTGTAGGTAGGTAGGTCTGGAGAGATGTTAGGGAGCGTGACAGAGAAAGAGAGGAGGTTATGATCCGAGAGTGGGAGAGGGGAGTTAGTGAAGTTGGAAGCAGAGCAGAGCCGGAGGAAGACCAGATCCAGAGTATTGCCATCCCTGTGAGTGGGAGAGGCTGTGAGTTGAGAGAGACCATAAATGTCCTGTTGGGGGTCTGTATGTTGGAGAAATAGGACAAAAACTAAAAGCCAGGATGAGATCTCATCGCCACACGATTACAGAGAGACAGAATTACCTGCAGCCGAGCATTGTTCTAGTCATGGACACAACATAGAAGATATGACAGTCATGATAACAAAAGGGTGGTTTCAAGTCACAAAGCCATGGAAGAATTTGGGAATATAAATTTATAACAATTTTTGACACTTTCAATAGAGGGTTAAATTATTCATGAGGATTTATAGGTGACTGGGAGGTATGAGAAATGTATAGCACAGGTAACACTCTGGCCTGGTGACCCCCTAACAGTAATTCAGGGACCATAAAACTTTTACTCCCTTATCAGTGTCTAGTTAAAAATGTTTGTGTTTCTGTTGCAGTATTCCTTTAAGTGCGAACCAATCCCATCCATGTCTGTGCCTTGTCATAAGTATGTATGTTATAAGTGTGTATAAATATGCATAGCTCTTCAGATCTCTTCCATTTAAGTCGGAAGCAGAACCCTGCGTCGGTTCGGAAGCTCTCTATAACATCATGTATTTTTGGTAGCCAATTAAAGGTATCATAGCTACAGGATTATCTGCTTTCTCTTGATGGGAACAATCAGATTCTGATTATGGATGTGACACTCAGGAAAGTGAGGGCCTCATCACAAGGACAGCGCAGGTAACACTATTCTTCATGCTACTAGTAATTCCCACAACACACAGTTATACCGGTAGGAGATCTCACAAGAATAAATATGCGAGTGATGAAACATACAAGACTCAAGAAGAATTCGGGATTGGCTGCTCGCGTCTCCATCCTCATCCCTTCATAGAGCCAAAGATATCGTCCACAAGAAAAACTGAAGTTCCTTATTACAAGAGAAAAATATGAAAGTCTAAAGATGAAGACTAGAGATGAGCGAGCACCAAAATGCTCGGGTGCTCGTTACTCGGGACGAAATTTTCGCGATGCTCGAGGGTTCGTTTCGAGTAACGAACCCCATTGAAGTCAATGGGCGACCTGAACATTTTTGTATATCACCGATGCTGGCTAAGGTTTCCATAAAATCTGGGCAATTCAAGAAAGTGATGGGAATGACACAGCAACGGATAGGGCAGACGAGGGGCTACATGTTGGGCTGCATCTCAAGTTCCCAGGTCCCACTATTAAGCCACAATAGCGGCAAGAGTGCCCCCCCCCCCTACCAACAACTTTTACTTCTGAAAAGCCCTCATTAGCAATGCATACCTTAGCTAAGCACCACACTACCTCCAACAAAGCACAATCACTGCACACCAAAGTGTCCCTGCGCAGCCTTCAGCTGCACTCATGCCACACCACCCTCATGTCTATTTATAAGTGCGTCTGCCATGAGGAGGAACCGCAGGCACATACTGCAGAGGGTTGGCATGGCTAGGCAGCGAACCTCTTTAAAAGGGGCGGGGCGATAGCCCACAATGCTGTACAGAAGCAATGAGAAATATAATCCTGTGCCACCGCCATCAGGAGCTGCACACGTGGGCATAGCAATGGGGAACCTATGTGCCACACACTATTCATTCTGTCAAGGTGTCTGCATGCCCCAGTCAGAGCGCGGTTTTTTATAAATAGTCACAGGCAGGTACAACTCCGCAATGGGAATTCCGTGTGCACCCACAGCATGGGTGGCTCCCTGGAACCCACCGGCTGCACATAAATGTATCCCATTGCAGTGCCCATCACAGCTGAGGTAACGTCCGATTAAATGCAGGTGGGCTTCGGCCCACACTGCATGCCCCAGTCAGACTGGGGTTCTTTAGAAGTGGACACATGCAGTTACAACTCCGTGTGGACCGACAGCATGGGTGGGTGCCAGGAAGCCACCGGCGGTACATAAATATATCCCATTGCAGTGCCCAGCACAGCTGATGTAACGTCAGCTGTAATGCAGGTGGGCAAAAAATTAATTGGATTACACTGTAGGCGAGGGCCCCAAAAAATTGGTGTACCAACAGTACTAATGTACGTCAGAAAAATTGGCCATGCCCAACCAAGAGGGCAGGTGAAACCCATTAATCGCTTTGGTTAATGTGGCTTAATTGGTAACTAGGCCTGGAGGCAGCCCAGTTAAAATAAAAATTGGTTGAGGTGAAAGTTTCAACGCTTTAATGAGCATTGAAACGTATAAAAATTGTTTACAAAAATTATATGAGTGAGCCTTGTGGGCCTAAGAAAAATTGCCCGTTCGGCGTGATTACGTGAGGTTTCAGGAGGAGGAGCAGGAGGAGGAGGATGAATATAATACACAGATTGATGAAGCTAAAAGGTCCCTGTTTTTGATGGTGATAGAGAACGATGCTTCCATCCGCGGGTGCAGCCTACGTATTGTTTATGTATCGCTGCTGTCCGCTGGTGGAGAAGAGAAGTCTGGGGAAATCCAGGCTTTGTTCATCTTTATGAGTGTAAGCCTGTCGGCACTGTCGGTTGACAGGCGGGTACGCTTATCTGTGATGATTCCCCCAGCCGCACTAAACACCCTCTCTGACAAGACGCTAGCCGCAGGACAAGCAAGCACCTCCAGGGCATACAGCGCGAGTTCAGGCCACGTGTCCAGCTTCGACACCCAATAGTTGTAGGGAGCAGGGGCGTCACGGAGGACGGTCGTGCGATCGGCTACGTACTCCCTCACCATCCTTTTACAGTGCTCCCGCCGACTCAGCCTTGACTGGGGAGCGGTGACACAGTCTTGCTGGAGAGCCAGAAAGCTGTCAAAGGCCTTAGAGAGTGTTCCCCTGCCTGTGCTGTACATGCTGCCTGATCTCCGCGCCTCCCCTGCTACCTGGCCCTCGGAACTGCGCCTTCAGCCACTAGCGCTGTCGGATGGGAATTTTACCATCAGTTTGTCCGCCAGGGTCCTGTGGTATAGCATCACTCTCGAACCCCTTTCCTCTTCGGGAATGAGAGTGGAAAGGTTCTCCTTATACCGTGGGTCGAGCAGTGTGTACACCCAGTAATCCGTAGTGGCCAGAATGCGTGTAACGCGAGGGTCACGAGAAAGGCATCCTAACATGAAGTCAGCCATGTGTGCCGGGGTACCTGTACGCAACACATGGCTGTCCTCACTAGGAAGATCACTTTCAGGATCCTCCTCCTCCTCCTCAGGCCATACACGCTGAAAGGATGACAGGCAAGCGGCAATGGTACCCTCAGCAGTGGGCCAAGCTGTCTCTTCCCCCTCCTCCTCATCCTCCTCATGCTCCTCCTCCTCCTCCTCAACGCGCTGAGATATAGACAGGAGGGTGCTCTGACTATCCAGCGACATACTGTCTTCCCCCGCCTCTGTTTCCGAGCGCAAAGCGTCTGCCTTTATGCTTTGCAGGGAACTTCTCAAGAGGCATAGCAGAGGAATGGTGACGCTAATGATTGCAGCATCGCCGCTCACCACCTGGGTAGACTCCTCAAAGTTTCCAAGGACCTGGCAGATGTCTGCCAACCAGGCCCACTCTTCTGTAAAGAATTGAGGAGGCTGACTCCCACTGCGCCGCCCATGTTGGAGTTGGTATTCCACTATAGCTCTACGCTGCTCATAGAGCCTGGCCAACATGTGGAGCGTAGAGTTCCACCATGTGGGCACGTCGCACAGCAGTCGGTGCACTGGCAGATGAAACCGATGTTGCAGGGTGCGCAGGGTGGCAGCATCCGTGTGGGACTTGCGGAAATGTGCGCAGAGCCGGCGCACCTTTCCGAGCAGGTCTGACAAGCGTGGGTAGCTTTTCAGAAAGCGCTGAACCACCAAATTAAAGACGTGGGCCAGGCATGGCACATGCGTGAGGCTGCCGAGCTGCAGAGCCGCCACCAGGTTACGGCCGTTGTCACACACGACCATGCCCGGTTGGAGGCTCAGCGGACGGTCTGCTGTGTCAGACCCTGCAGCAGTTCGTGGGCCGTGTGCCTCTTCTCTCCTAAGCTGAGTAGTTTCAGCACGGCCTGCTGACGCTTGGCCACCGCTGTGCTGCCCTGCCGCGCGACACCGACTGCTGGCGATGTGCTGCTGCTGCTGACACATCTTGATTGCGAGACAGAGGTTGCGTAGGAGGAGGAGGGTGGTTTAGTGGAGGAAGCATACACCGCCGCAGATACCACCACCGAGCTGGGGCCCGCAATTCTGGGGGTGGGTAGGACGTAAGCGGTCCCAGGCTCTGACTCTGTCCCAGCCTCCACTAAATTCACCCAATGTGGCGTCAGGGAGATATAGTGGCCCTGCCCGCCTGTGCTTGTCCATGTGTCCGTTGTTAAGTGGACCTTGGCAGTAAGCGCGTTGGTGAGGGCGCGTACAATGTTGCGGGAGACGTGGTCATGCAGGGCTGGGACGGCACATCCGGAAAAGTAGTGGCAACTGGGAACTGAGTAGCGCGGGGCCGCCGCCTCCATCATACTTTTGAAAGCCTCCGTTTCCACAACCCTATACGGCAGCATCTCCAGGCTGATAAATTTGGCTATGTGCACGTTTAACGCTTGAGCGTGCGGGTGCGTGGCGGTGTACTTGCGCTTGTGCTCCAACACTTGCGCTAGTGACGGCTGGACGGTGCGCTGAGAGACATTGGTGGATGGGGCCGAGCACAGCGGAGGTGAGGGTGTGGGTGCAGGCCAGGAGACGGTAGTGCCTGTGTCCTGAGAGGGGGGTTGGATCTCAGTGGCAGGTTGGGGCACAGGGGGTGCTTGGCCATCATATGTCTGCGCATGCTGGTGGTGGTGGCTCCCCGGCTGATCTTGGCGCGACAAAGGTTGCACACCACTGTTCGTCGGTCGTCTGCACTCTCAGTGAAAAACTGCCAGACCTTTGAGCACCTCGGCCTCTGCAGGGTGGCATGGCGCGAGGGGGCGCTTTGGGAAACAGTTGGTGGATTATTCGGTCTGGCCCTGCCTCTACCCCTGGCCACCGCGCTGCCTCTTCCAACCTGCCCTGCTGCTGCCCTTGCCCCCCTCTCTGAAGACCTGTCCTCAGTAGGCGTAGCAAACCAGGTGGGGTCAGTCACCTCATTGTCCTGCTGCTCTTCCTCCGAATCCTCTGTGCGCTCCTCCCTCGGACTTACTCCAATTACTACTACCTGAGTGATAGACAACTGTGTCTCATCGTCATCGTCCTCCTCACCCACTGAAAGCCCTTGAGACAGTTGCCGGAAGTCCCCAGCCTCATCCCCCGGACCCCGGGAACTTTCCAAAGGTTGGGCATCGGTCACGACAAACTCCTCCAGTGGGAGAGGATTCGAAACCATTGCTGCCCATTCTGGGCAGGGGCCCGAGAACAGTTCCTGGGAGTCTGCCTGCTCCTCAGAATGTGTCATTGTAATGGAGTGAGGAGGCTGGGAGGAAGGAGGAGCAGCAACCAGAGGATTCAGAGTTGCAGCAGTGGACGGCGCAGAATTCTGGGTGGTCGATAGATTGCTGGATGCACTTTCTGCCATCCACGACAGGACCTGCTCACACTGCTCATTTTCTAATAAAGGTCTACCGCGTGGACCCATTAATTGTGAGATGAATGTGGGGACGCCAGAAACGTGCCTCTCTCCTAATCCCGCAGCAGTCGGCTGCGATACACCTGGATCAGGAGCTCGGCCTGTACCCACACCCTGACTTGGGCCTCCGCGTCCTCGCCCGCGTCCACGTCCTCTAGGCCTACCCCTACCCCTCAGCATGCTGTATTACCAGTAGTGCAGAAACAGAACGCTGTAATTAAATGTGCCGCTTATTGGCCTGTGGTTGGAGGCTGACTTCCCTTACGGAACGCACAGCAGATCCAGGAAACAATTTTGCGCAAGCCTGCTGTAACGCTTAGCTGCGTATTAATTAGGACTACTACCCCCAGCAGATAGATACTGTAGGCAGAGTATAATATTATGTATACTGTTTCCCTCTGGCGGGATGACGGCGCTGATGTAACAGAGACAGCAGACCCAGGAAACAATTTTGCGCCAGCCTGCTGTAACGCTTAGCTGCGTATTAATTAGGACTACTACCCCCAGCAGATAGATACAGTAGGCAGCGTATAATATTATGTATACTGTTTCCCTCTGGCGGGATGACGTCGCTGATGTAACAGAGACAGCAGATCCAGGAAACAATTTTGTGCAAGCCTGCTGTAACGCTTAGCTGCGTATTAATTAGGACTACTACCCCCAGCAGACACGCAGTAAACTGAAGACGGTCACAGGCAGCCCAAATATAGTACTTTTCCCCAATTTTTTGGGAAAAGACCACTGCCTATATAGCCTGAATATCTCTTTCCCTGCCTCACCAGTACTGGCCCTATACTCTGTACAATGACTGCAGACTGAGGACGCAATGCTCTGCACGGCCGATATACAAAAAAAAAAAAATGTGCAACACTGCAAAAGCAGCCTCAACAGTACTGCACACGATCAGATGTGGCCCTAAGAAGGACCGTTGGGGTTCTTGAAGCCTAAAATCACTCCAATGGCTCTCCCTATAGCAGCTCCGGCACCAGCAGCACTGTCCCTGATCTCTGTCAGAATGCATCTGTGGTGAGCCGCGGGAGGGGCCGATTTATATACTCGGGTGACACCTGATCTCCCCAGCCACTCACTGCAGGGGGGTGGTATAGGGCTTGAACGTCACAGGGGGAAGTTGTAATGCCTTCCCTGTCTTTCAATTGGCCAGAAAAGCGCGCTAACGTCTCAGAGATGAAAGTGAAAGTAACCCGAACATCGCGTGGTGCTCGCCTCTAGTAACGAGCATCTCGAACACCCTAATACTCGAACGAGTATCAAGCTCGGACGAGTACGTTCGCTCATCTCTAATGAAGACGCTGCAATAACTTTTTGTACACAGTAACTAGAGATGAGCGAACGTACTTGTTTAGGGCTTTTTTGCACTCGAGCACCGCTTTTTCTAAGTAACTGACTACTCGGACGAAAAGATTCGGGGGGCGTCGGGGAGCGGCGTGGTGGAGCGGGGGGGAGCAGTGGGGTACCTCTCTCCCCCCCCACTCCCCTCTGCAACCCCCCCGCTCACCCCCGGCGCCCCCCGAATCTTTTCACCCGAGTAGTCGGTTACTCGGAAAAAGCGGTGCTCGAGTGCAAAAAAGCCCTAAACGAGTTCGTTCGCTCATCTCTATCAGTAACGGATACATGGAAATTGTTGGATTGGTTAAACAGATATTGGGATATTCTCTCAAGATGACATATTAGCGGAGATAACAGACAATAGATAGCGAGTTGTAGATAGAAGGGCCGGACTTTGGGGGAGGTTTAATCATAGTGTTCATTTACTTGTAAAGCAATGAGTGAGACCTGGTTACATCTTAGAGATAATTCTAGGTGTCGACAGAGTAGATGCAGGATGCGCCACGGATAGGACATGGAAAAACACGTGCACCACGGATAGGACATGTAAACACACACACCATAGATAAAATGTGTAAATATAAACGCAACATGCATAGGAATGTAAATATGAGCACATCATAGGACATGTAAATACACATACGTCACGGATAAGACAGGTAAATACACACACCACGGATAGGACATGTAAACACACACATGCAGCACAGATAGGACATTTACATACACATACATCATGGATAGAGATGAGCGAGCACACTCATCTAAGTATTAGGGTACTCCAAGCAGTACTCCAGTCAATTCCATTTCCTTCCCTGCATGTTTAGCGCCGTTTTTTAGCCAATAGACATGCAGGGAAGGCATTACCACTTCCTCCTGTGATGTGCCAGCCCTATCCCACCCCCCTGCAGTGAGTGGCTGGTGAGATCAGGTGACCGACGAGTACTTAAAATGGTCCCGCCCGCGGCTCGCCTCAGACGCATGCTGGCAGAGGTTAGGGAAAGTGCTGCTGCTGATATAGGAACAGTGTTAGAGTAGGATCCTGTCTTCAAGAACCCCAACAGTCCTTCTTAGGGCTACTCTTCATAGTGTGCTTTACTGTTGTGGCTGGCTGGGAGCAGTAGTGCACCCTTCTTTTTCTTAACGCATCTAGCCCTGTGCAGAGTCTTTCAGTTATACCGTTTTCAGTCTGCAGTGCATTAGGCCGAGGTCTCACCGCTAAACAGTACTCTAATATTTCCTAGGCCACTGCAAAGTATTTCAGCTCTGCCGCTGTGCAGAGCGTCTCACAATACCCTTTCCTTGGTGGGGTTGAAATAGTCGCAGTTACCAGCACTATCCACTGGCTTTAGAGTCTTCTCCCACTCCATACAGCCTCTCTTATCTACAAGTCTCTGCGAGCGGTAAATTACCCCTAGGTATCAGCGCAAGACAGCGGGTTACTTTTTTCAAGTCACAGCATAGAGCCTCCGCTATCTACATGTCTCTGTGTGCGGTGAATTAAGGCCCAGTTGTCAGTGTTGTACAGTGGGGTAATTTATTTGGCCCCTGCTCTATTTGTAATCCGCCATGATGAGGGGTAGGGGTAGGGGTTGAGGACGTGGACGCGGACACGGGTGTCCAAGTGCGGATGTGGGCACAGGCCGAGTTTCGGGGCGGGGTGAATCACAGCCAACTGCTGAGGGATTAGGAGAGAGGCAAGTTTCTTTGCTTCCCAGATTCATATCACAATTTGCGGGTCCGCATGGTAGACCTTTATTACAAACAGAGCAGTGCGAGCAGGTCCTGTTGTGGATGGCAGAAAACACGTCCAGCAATGTATCGACCACCCAGTTTTCTACGCAGTCCACTACTCTAGACCTAGGGACTACAACTCTGAATCCTCTGGCTGCTGCTCCTCCTTCCTCCCAGCCTCCTCACTCCATGAAAATGACATACTCTGAGCAGGCAGACTCCCAGGAACTGTTCTCGGGTCCCTGCCATGAGTGGGAAAAAATGGTTCCTCTCCCACCTGAGGAGTTTGTCATGACCGATGCCCAACCTTTGGAAAGTTCCCGGAGTTCGGGTGATGAGGCAGGGGACTTCGAGCAACTGTCTCAAGAGCTTTTTGTGGACGAGGATGATGAGACACAGTTGTCTGTCAGTGAGGTAGTAGTAAAGGCAGTAAGTCCGAGGGAGGAGCACACAGAGGATTTGGAGGAAGAGCTGCTGGATGATGAGGTGACTGACCCCACCTGGCTTGCTAAGCCTACTAAGGACAGGTCTTCAGAGGGGGAGGCAAGTGCAGCAGTGGGACAGGTTGGAAGAAGCAGTGGGGTGGCCAGGGGTAGAGGCAGGCCCAGAGCCAAGAGTCCCCCAACTGTTTCCCACAGCACCCCCTCGTGGCAAGCCTCCGTGCAGAGGGCTAGGTGTTCAAAGGTGTGGATGTTTTTTAGTGTGAGCGCGGACAACTGATTAACAGTGGTGTGCAACCTGTGCCACACCAAGATCAGCCAGGGAGCCACCACTACCAGCCTCACCACTACCAGCATGCGCAGGCATATGATGGCCAAGCTCCCCACAAGGTGGGACGAAGGCCATTCACCGCCTCCGGGTCACATCACTGCTTCTTCCCCTGTGCCACAACCTGCCACATAGATCCAATCCTCCTCCCAGGACGCAGGCACGAGCGCCTCCTGGCCTGCACCCACCCCCTCACCTCCACTGTCCTCCACTCTATCAAGCAATGTCTCTCAGCGCAACGTTAGAGCGCCGCCACTCACCTGCATGCACAAGCTTTAAACGTGCACATTGCCAAATTAATCAGCCTGGAGATGCTGCTGTACAGGCTTGTGGAAATGGAGGCTTTCAAAAACATGATGGCGGCGGCGGTCCCGCTCTACTCATTCCCAGTCAACACTATTTTTCCCGGTGTGCCGTCCGCGCCCTACACCAGCACGTCTCCCGCAACATAAATCGTGCCCTCGCCAACGCGGTTACTGGGAAGGTCCACTTAACCACGGACATGTGGACAATTACTGACGGGCAGAGCCACTATATCTCTCTCATGGCACATTGGGTGAACTTGATGGAGACCGGGACCGAGTCAGAAACTGGGACCGTTCACATCCTACCCACACCCAGAATAGCGGGTCCTATCTCGGTGCTGGTATCTGCGGCGCTTTATACCACCTCCTCCAAACCCCCCCCCCTTTTCCTCCTCCTCCGCCACCTCTACCTCTCAAGTAAGAAGTGTGAGCACGTGAGCCGTGCTGAAACTAATCAGCTTAGTCCGCCTGGGGTCCGCCTATGCTCTAGCTACATAAATCTTACTGGGGTCCACCTATACACTTGCTACTGAAAGGTTTGAGGGGTTCGCCTACACTCTTGCTACAGAAATGTTACAGGGGTCCACCTATACTCTTGCTACAGAAATTTTACTTGGGTCCGCCTATACTCTTGCAACAGAAAAGTTTCAGGGGTCCGCCTATACATTTTCTACTGAAAGGTTTGAGGGGTTCGCCTATACTATTGCAACAGAAAAGTTTCAGGGGTTCGCCTATACTGTGGGTGCACAAAGGTTTCCCATAGCGGTGTTCAGCTGCCTGACACATATACAGAATGAAGTGTGTGGGGACACATGGATTTCCCATAGCTATGTAACTTACGGCACCTTGGGTCACACAAAGTGGAGGCTGGGACCAAGCCTGACCCAGGGCCCGTTCACGTACTTCCCACACAGAGTATTACGGGTCCTACCTCGGTCATGGTTTCTTGGCCTTATTATACCACCTCCTCCTCCTGCTTGGGGTTTGGGGATCAGCGCTGGGCAACATGTATTTGCTCTCGTGTTACCACAGTTATCTGAGACACTGGTTTGGGCCAAACAAACGGAGCGTAACTGATTTAATGAGACGTTCACAGCTGTACTAGCATCCGAGTCCGCTTTATGCCCACGATTACTGAGGGTGTGGGCAGAGGCCGAAGTCCAGGAAGGGGGGGATGCAACTGTACCTGATTTGGCTTGTGGAACTTATTTGGGGTTCATGCAGTCTTTGGAGCGATGAAAGCAATCGTAACTGATTTAATGAGACGTTCACAGCTGTACTAGCATCCCAGTCCGCTTTATGCCCATGATTGATGAGGGTGTGTGCAGAGGCTGAGGTCCTAGGTGGGGTGAAACTCTGCCATGTTTGGGCACTGTAATTGCTTCATCTTTAATACTTTCCTTGGGTTCCTTTGGCTCGCCTACGCTGTGGGTGCACAAGATTTCCCATTGCGGTGTTTTAGCTATCAAGCACAAATACACTGACTGACTTGGGTAGGGTGCAGAAGGCTTTCCCATTGCGGTGTTCTGCTATCTGACACCTACACAGAATGAAGTGTGTGGGGACACATGGATTTCCCATTGCTATGTAACTCACGACACCTTGGGTCCCACAAGGTGGAGGCTGGGACCGAGCCTGACCCCGGGCCCGCTCACATGCTTCCCACACAGAGTATTGTGGGTCCGACCTCGGTCACGGTTTCTCAGGCTTATTGTGCCACCTCCTCCTCCTGCTTGGGGTCTGGGGATTAGCGTTGATCAGCGTGTATAATCTCTCGTGCTACAAATTACCAAAGTTATCCGAGATACTGGATTGGAGCATTCACAGGAAGCGTTAGTGATTTAATGAGACTTTCACAGGGTCACTGTATACCTGTGGTGGCTACTTTTGCGACACCTCCTGCTTCAAACCAATCTTTGCTGTTAGAATGCGCTGCTGCATTGTGGAGATGTGTAGAAGTGCTGGCACCTGAGTCCCCTTTATGCCCATGTTTTCGGCTCCTGACAATTTTGTGATGGAGGTGGCACGGGATTGGAATGATGATCGTATGTTAATTTATCATCAATTCTCATCAGCATTGTGGGCTACACTTTCAAAGAGGGTGGCTGCCTGGCCCTGCTAACCCTCTGCAGTGTCTGTCTCCAGTTCCTCTTTATTGCAGACGCACTTATAAATCGACATGAGGGTGGTGTGGCTATGAAGCGAGCGTGTGGCATGAGGGCAGCTGAACGCTGCGCAGGGAAACTTTTGTGTGCGTTGTGGACGCAGGGGGTTGGACTGCAATGCCAGCATGTAACCCAGGAGAAGAGGCAGCGGTGTCACCCGCAAGCAGTGATTGTCCTTGGTTGCAGCTAGTGTGGTGCTTAGCTAAGATGTGCCAGCGCGTGTGCCTTGCTAATGAGGGTCTATCCCAAGTAAATTGTTAGGGGGGTGACCACCAGGCTCTTGCCCCCATTTTGGCTTAATAGTGGGACCTGGGAGCCTCAGATGCAGCCCTGCATGCTGCCCCTGCCGTTCCCTATCCGTTTCTGTGGTGTTTCCATGACTTTCTGATGTTTTCAGGTGTTTCACAAATCATCCCCTATGCGAAGCATCGGTCCCATACAAAAATGCTGGAGTCCCCCATTGACTTCAATGGGGTTCGTTACTTGAAACGAGCTCTCGAGCATTACGAAAAGTTAAACTTGAGTACCGAGCACCCGAGCATTTTGGTGCTTGCTCATCTCTAATCATGGATATAATATGTAAATGCATACACGACCGATAGGACATGCACTGTAAGGGTCTGGTGTGGGTTCGGAGCCTTTTGTTGTAACTTGAACAAATAGCATAGTCAGAGGAAAGCCAGAGATCTGCAATATCAATTCACAGTATGGAGGAGCACGCAAGAGGTGAAGCTTGACAACTGCATTGGAGTGAGGGATCGGGTCAGGTTTATATAAGAAGTCCAATCAAGGGAGCAGGGTAGAGCAAATCAGGAACTGGAATAACAGTAGCAAGGACTAGGCTATGATTCAGCAGAGGTGCTGTCCAAAAGGCTGAACCGATCAACATGTGGAGCTGATGCCTGGAGCACAGGAGCCGCCTCCTTCCAGGATAGCCTCCCGACATCTCAGGGACTTTACTTCCTGTGAAACTCCCCTGTGAGCCTCAGAGCACGCACGTTGCAGTAGTGCTCGCAAGAATTTTCTTCTGGTCCATACCCCCTCTATTGGACCAAATACTGCAACTTCCCTCACCCGGTTGAGGAGGTGGCTGATTTCTGCCCAGAAAAGTGTTCTTTCTGAATGGCTTGAGTAGAGATACGGGGCGAATGGAATTGATCCTCATTTTGTTGGGGAGTTTCAACCGGAATAAACTTTAGAGAGGGCAAATGCGTATTTAAATTTTTAGTAGACAGCCAAACTTTATCACCCACCTGGAAGGTTGGAGTGGCTTTGCGGTGTCTGTCCTCTGCCTTTTTATAATTTTTTTGGGCTTCCCGTAGCACCGCGGCTAGCTTCTTCTGGGTTTCCCGCAACATAGTTAGCCTGTAAGTCACATTAGGAGTGGGAGTATTCAAGGGTATAAACACTGGATAAAAACCAAAATTAGCAAAAAAAGGACTTTGCCAAGTGGAACTATGTTTAGAGTTGTTATATCATCCTGGGTGTAGGAAATGGAACAGCAGAGGTATTGCTCAAGAGTCTGGTTGGTCCTTTCAGTCTCGCCATCGGACTATGGATGGAAAGCGGAGGACCAGTTGATAGTAATCCTGAAGGCAGTACAGAAACTTTTCCAAAATCTTGAAGTAAACTGAACCCCTCTATCAGAAACTACACTAACAGGAATACCATGAAGTCTAAATATCTCCTTGATCATCAATTCCACAGTTTGTTCAGAAGTGGGAATCTCTTTGGTGGGAATGAAATGGACTACTTTTGTGAGTCAGTCCAATACAACAAGGATGATAGTCATTTCTTTAGAATGGGGAAGACCCACAATAAAATCCATTGATACTGATCCTCAAGGACTGGAAGTGGTTGAAGAAGTCCTAACGGAGGAGATCGGGTTGTCTACATGGTGTCTTGTTTTGTGCACATGTTACACAAGAGGTGAAATATTTTTTCACATTGTTCTTACAATTAGGCCACCCAAATGAGTGTAGCAGTAGTTGAAGAGTTTTCCTGACGCCAAGAGGGCCTCCCAGTTTAGAATTGTGGACCAGTTTAAAAACTTCAAGTCAAACAGAATCTGGAACATACAGTCTGTTTTCCTGCATCCAAAACCCCTTCTTAAAAGAGAGATCCACATCCTTAGAAGGATAATTGAGAAAAGAATCATTTTGGTACCCATGTTTGAACTTTGTTAAGAATCTTTTGAGTTGAGCATTCCCAGGTAATTTGGGGGGGACAAAATTGTATGGTCTGCATTGGACCCCTCCACTGGTTCAGCAAGGATCCTGGAAGGACATTAGCCTTGCCATTCTGGAACCAGGCCGATAAGAAATGGTAACATTGAATCTGGAGAAAAACTAAACCCAACGTACTTGTCTTGCTGATAGTCTTAGCTGTGCAAATATGTTTTTGTGGTCAGTAAGGACTGTTACAGGATGACTGGCATCTTCCAAAAGAGGACAACTTTAGCCCCTTTCCACCACGGGGTGTAAGTGTACGTCCTGGCACAGGGGTACTTTATACTATTAGTATAAAAAATTAAAACCCCACATATTTGGTATTGTCGTATCCGTAATGACTCGTACAACAAATTGAACACACTTTATTCTGCACGGAAAAAAATGTAAAAAAGAAAAACTAAAAAAAGGCAAAATGCTTTTTTTTTTTAAATTTTGCCTTCCAAAAAAAGTGATCAAAAAAGCCATACATAGCCCAAAATGGTAACCATAAAAACTACAGCTCGTCATGCAAAAAACAAGCCCTTACAGAGCTCAATCCATGTAAAAACAAAAAAAAGTTATAGGACTTTGAATGCAGCTATTTAGAAAAAAAATAATTTTCAAAATCGCCCTGACCCGCAGAAAAAATGTATCGTGTCATTTATGCTGCATGATTAACGCTGTACAAACCAGCTGATATACCTGGCCTCCCCCGAGTTAATTTGATACAGTTATAAAAGAGATATCCGTCAGCAGCACTAAATTCAAACCCATGCATGGGTTGAGCAAATATATGCAATAGCTGAAGAAGACAGGAGACCGACTCCTGAAAAAAGTATCCAGTAAAAAGAAAAACTTCAGCAGCATCAGCGGTGCAATGCCATATAGAGATTCCATCATGATGCCATCATGATGTCCAAGTAAGACAGTGACTCGTTGCAGGTCAAAACAGTCACTGTCTTAGTGTCATTCTTGCAAGATATTGGGGTGGTCCAAAAATTTCTCAGTTTTTCTCAGCTCATAGTTTGACCAGAAGAGCTTGAGGCCTTCCGACCAAACAACGCTGAAATTAAACTCCGGGATACCAAACGGATGGATCAGGACGAATATATCATGTGCCCTGAAGCCCATGTCCAGCAATAGCTCAACCACCTTTGTCTTTTTGGGCATATATCAATGCCATTCCACCTGAGGTAGACCACATTTCTCCGGGCACCCCATGGCCCGCCTGCAGGGAGCAACCAATTCCCTCTGTTTTGGGTGGAGGGAACAGTGACACAAGCAGCAGGAGGAGACCGGGTACTGATACGCCCCCATTAATCTGCAGTCCAGACTTTGATACCACCGCTAGTGCAGAAGCAGTCTGGGCAGCAAGATCACATGACACATGCACCCCTCCCGTGGGTGTGCCTTCCACTGGGGACACCCAGACACTACCTGCCTGTACCTGTAGTGCCTCACCTTTCTGTCCTAATCTGTTTTCTCCTCACCCAGATGCCTGCACACCTTCAGGCATGGAGCAGACCCAGGCCGGGAGAGACATTCCCCGTTACCATGGTAACTGCAGAAATAACATTTTTACCTGCCTAGCCAGCCACCGGCGCCACCACAGAGGCTGGGTTTGTCTGAGCTGCAGGGTTTCCAGTGAATGTCACATAACGACTACTCACCACCCCAGCTGCTTTCCTTGCTTTCCTCTTAGACTTGCTCACCTTCTCATCTGCTGAGGGTAAATCCTCACCAAATGAGAATCCAGATAGATCCACCGGGGACTCCGCCCTCTTGATTTCTATCATTAGGAAGCCTGAGCTACACTCCATCTTCTGTCCACTGTTACCCAATTCCAGATCCGTCTCAGTCTCTGGCTGTCCCACTGAGATGCGGACTGACTCGGCGCTGCACATGATCATGGGGCCAGCCGCTGCAGACTCCCCTCCTCTTCACTGTCAGACTGGTAGGTTCCTTGCAGCTCCCCGCTGAACATATTGCTCCTGATTTTTCAGACTCTCTGTAAAGGGGCCTCCTGCCTGCAGGATGGTGTCTTTCCTATTTGTCAAACATTTGATTTGCTCCTTTAGGCCTCATGTCCACTAGGAAATTCGGGCCTGCGCGGATTCTCCATGCAGAATCCCGCAGCGGGACCCTCCTTTCCCGGGGACATGAGGCCTGAAAATAGAATTTTCTTACCTGTCCAGAAGCTGCGGGTTCCTGTCCGTCACGGCCGGATCTTCCTCCTCTGTGGCCGGCGGATGCACTCGGCATGCCGGCAGCATGCCCCGCGCATGCGCCATGCACTCTTTTTTTTTTTTTTCCTCTCTGAACTCCTGCTCTCCCGCGCCGAGAGCAGAAATTCAGCTGCGGGTGTACCGTGGGACCGGACGGCTTCCATAGGCTTCTATGGAAGCCTGCGGGAGACCCGCAGAAAATGGAGTATGCTGCGTTTTCTCTCACGTGCGGGAGAAAACGCAAATCCATTAAAATGCCATCCGCGGGTGCAAATTACAATTTAATTGCCCGCGGATGGCTAATGGATCCCTATGGGCAAAATCGAATGCGGATTCCGCAGCGGAATCCGCAATTCGATTTTGCCAGTGGACATGAGGCCTTAGACTTTTGATTTCAGCAGCATATTCCAGCCTCTTCCACTTAGACACTGTGTCAGCCGCGGCCTTTGCACACTTCAGCTTTGTCCTCAGTGTCTTTAATCTGCCACAGCAGTTCTCGTACTCTCTGGTGTACTAACGTATGCGGTCGCTATGTTCCTGGTTGGACTCCCCGGGCCATCCCAGCTGGCTCTGGAGTAAGAGTTTGCTGATATCTTTGCCGGGTTCCCCACCACTTTCACCCATTATGGGCTTCCCAGGTTCTGTATGCAGATGAATCCTTTCTGACTGCCTTAGTCCACTGATACTTACTGAGGGTGGATGTGTACCACTGCCTCCCGCCGACCCACCTGGTTGCTTCACTAGGAAGCTGTTACATTCCTCCTAGACTGCCACTGGAAACCTGAGTTCCCTTGGTACAAGGGCAGCCAGAACGGACATGTAAGTTTACTATACGGGTGGCTAGACACAGGACAAACAGAAATGAGAGGCAATGAACAGAGCGGAGTTCTCTGAATCCCTCAGACTGTACCCACATCACAGCGGAGCACTCGTCCCGAAAGGGACGACCCCACTTCTTCTACAAAGACAGGTCGGGGGTCCAAGGGAAACCAGAGACTGACAATAACTAAAATACAATAACAACCAAATACCAGACAACAGATAAAACAGGGAACAAACCCCAACACAGGAGCTCTGCGCAGGCTGACTGCACAGGGACCACTGAAAATCATCAGCAACTCCCAGCCAGCAAGAGCTGGATTATATAGGGAAGAGGGAGAAGCTGATTGGTTGACATAACTCTTAATCACCAGCCATACCTCGCTGACAGCTGCAGGACTAATTAACCTGAACTAGTGTAGTGTCCTAAAATAACACCCTGGACCACTCCATAATTGTCATACATGTTCTGTCTCATGTGGTTGCACTGTGCAAAACTCTCATGTCAATTTTCTGTATGTATTTTGCACAGCTGCAGTGTCTGAAGGGTTAACTCCCTTAAAAATCATCCCCTCATGTATTTATACATAGTTATTTGGTCGCCCCCTTAGCCGTCTTTTTTCCGGGGTGAATAATCCCAGTTTTGGTGCCTCTCTGGGTATTCCAGTCCTCTCATTCCATGTATTAGTTTAGTTGCCCTTCTTTGAACCCCCTCCAGCACTGTAACATCTTTCGTGAGCCCCGGAGTCCAGAACTGTGTGCAGTATTCCATGTGGGGCCTGACAAGTGCCTTATATAGTGGGAGGATAATGTTCTCGTCCTTCGCCCCTATACCTCTTTTACTGCACCCCAAGACTTTAGTTGCTTTTGCAGCAGCTGACTGGCATTGATTGCTACAGTTAAATCTACAGCCCACTAGTACCTCCGGGTCTTTTCCCTAGCAGTACCCTATTTAGTGTATATTGATGACAGCCGTTTCTCCTACCCATGTGCAGAACCTTACATTTTTCAACATTGAACTTCATTTGCCATTTTTCTGCCCAAGCCCCCAGTTTATCTAGTTCTGTTTGTAGCTACAAACATCGGCCCCCCGGCCCCCCTACTTCCGCCCACCCCCTCTCCAGCTGAGGCCCCGCTGCCTCCGAGTATTCCAGTCAAATCAGGAGCAATGTCAGCACGGGCACGCTGAGGACAGCGACTGAAGGGGTGTCCTAGGACACCACACAGGTTGTAGAGAATGTCCGTACACGAGACAGCATGGTGACTCTCTCCCCTACACAATGTACACATCACCGCACTTGTCACAGGCCTTCGGCTGCCGCTGGTAAAAGGCCAGGATCCATCCCTCCTCAAGAAAGCAGAGGAGGGAATGTGGGTGACAGAATTTCCGGACCGCCTCAATTTCACCAGGAAAGTCCAGGCTCCAGACCAGATGCCGTACTCGTCACGGTTCTTTGTGGGGTTGCCCTGCACCTCCCCGTAACGAGATATCCAGCTCATGATGTCAATGAACGACAGTGACTCATTAAAACAGTCACTGACTTCACCGTGTCCTGGCGGGAAACGGGGATCACCTCAAAATCCCGCCAGTTGGGCCTAGTCTGAACCAGCTCATAATTCGACCAGAAAAGTTCAAGACCTTGTGACCGAACAAAGCTGATATCAAACTCCGAGGTGCCAAACGGATGGATCAGGGCAAAGATGTCATATAAATACCGTATATACCGGCGTATAAGACGACTTTTGAACCCCGAAAAATCTGCTCTGAAGTCGGGGGTCGTCTTATGCGCCGGTAATACAAAAAAAAAAAAAGTGTAAAAAAAAAAATCATTACTCACCTCCCCCGGCGTTCTGTCGCGCTCCGGCAGGATGTCGCTCGCTCCTCGTCCCCGGCGCAGCATTGCTTTCTGAATGCGGGGCTTGAAATCCCCGCTTCCAGAAAGCTAATACACACGCCGGCAGCCATGACAGCATTGAATGGCTGTGATTGGCTGAAGGCGCACGTGTGTTAGCAATCACACCCATTCAATGATGTCATTGAATAGTGTGATTGGCTGAAGCCACGTGTGTTTTAGCCAATCACAGCCATTCAATGATGTCATTGAATGGCTGTAACTGGCTGACGGCGTGTGTATTAGCTTTCTGGAAGCGGGGATTTCAAGCCCCGCATTCAGAAAGCAATGCTGCGCCGGGGACGAGGAGCGAGCGACATCCTGCCGGAGCGCGACAGAACGCCGGGGGAGGTGAGTAATGAATTTTTTTTTCTCCACTGTATACCGGCGTATAAGGTGAAAGTTGGGGGGTCGTCTTATACGCCGGTATACACGGTAAATAAATGTTGGTATTTGTATAGCACCAACGTATTCCGCAGCGCTTTCAGGTAATTATTATTTATTACCCCCCACCAAGCTGGGTTCTCATTTTACCGACCTCGGAAGGATGGTAGGCTGAGTCAACCTTGAGCCGGCTACCTGAATCATGCAGGGATTGAACTTGCAACCTTCAGGTCGTGAGAGCTTACACTCTGCGCAACCTGAAGCCCAAATTCAGCAGGAGCTCAACAACCTTCCCCCCTTTTGGGCATCTATCTCTGCTACCTATATGCCGAAGACAAACAAAATTCCTTCTGGCCCCCGGTGGCCCACTTGTTGGGAGCAACCAATTCCCTCTATTCTCTCGGAAGGCCCCAAGTCCATGCCATAACCCTCTATATTGGCCGTCCTTTCTCCCCGCCTCAGGGCCTCCAAGAGACGCCGCTGAAGATTTCCCTGCCCAGCCCCATGGGAAAAAGGCCTCTCTGCCCCCGGTAACCGCTCCAGCATAACTTTTGGGGCAAGGCACCACCGGGAGTGGAGATGGGTCAGACACAGCCCCCACCGCACCCCCCACCACTGCAACAGGGGCAGTATTAGGGGAGTTATTAGTGGGGAACCACTGGGGGCAATATTTAAGGGGTCACCATTACTAATGGAGTGCCACATGGGTCAGTATCGGAGGGGGTCATCGTTATTGGTAGGGTACCACAGGTGGCAGTATTGGAGAGGTTACTATTGGGGTACCACAGAGGTCAGTGTTGGAGGGGTCACCGTTTCTAGAGAGGCCCCACATGAGTCAGTATTGGAGGGGTCATCGTTAGTAGTGAGGCGTCACAATGGGCAGTATTGTACGGGTAAATAGTGGAGTACTACAGGGGTCAGTATTAGAGGGGTCACCATTACGAGTGGCATACTACAGGGGGCAATATTGAAGGGGGTTACTAGTAGGGTCCCACAAGGGGTAGTACTGGAGGGGTCTTTGTTACTGGTGGGGTACCACAGGGGACAATATTTGAAGTGTCACCATTACTAACAGCATACCACAGCGTGCCGTATTGGAGGGGTTATTGTCACTAGTGGTTCACCAACACAGCATGGAAAAGGACTTGAGGTTTTTAAAATTGTGAGCTTAAATGGAGTAACCAGCGTCAGGCAGCAGCTGCCAAGGCAATCATGGGGTACATAAAAAGAGGTCTAAGAGCGCATGACGAGAACATTGGTCTTCTTCTTTAGAAATTACTGGTCAGACCACACATGGAATATTGTGTACAGTTTTGGGCCCTCGGACTCAAGACGGATATATCAGAGCTTGAGCAGGTACAAAGTGGGCAAGTAAAGTAATAAATGGAATGGGTGACTAAAATACCCAGTGAGGGTATCAAATTGGGATTATTTAGTTTAGAAAAAAGATAGCTGAGGGGCGACCTAATAAGTACGAATAATATATCCGGGGACAATACATAGATCTCTCCCATCATCTATTATACCCAGGACTGTAACAAGGGGGCGCTCTAATAACCATGTATAGATATATCAGGGGTCAGTACAGAGATCTCTCCCATCATCTATTATACCCAGGACTGTAACAAGGTGGCGCTCTAATAACTATGTATAGATATATCAGGGGTCAGTACAGAGATCTCTCCCATCATCTATTATACCCAGGACTGTAACAAGGGGGCGCTCTAATAAGTACATATAGCTATATCATGGGTCAGTACAGAGATCTCTCCCATCATCTATTATACCCAGGACTGTAACAAGAGGGCGCTCTAATAACTATATATAGATATATCAGGAGTCAGTACAGAGATCTCTCCCATCATCTATTATACGCAGGACTGTAACAAGGGGGCGCTCTAATAACTATGTATAGATATATCAGGGGTCAGTACAGAGATCTCTCCCATCATCTATTATACCCAGGACTGTAACAAGGTGGCGCTCTAATAACTATGTATAGATATATCAGGGGTCAGTACAGAGATCTCTCCCATCATCTATTATACCCAGGACTGTAACAAGTGGGCACCCTAATAACTATGTACAGATAGTCCCCGACTTGCGAACATTCGACTTACGAATTTTGCTAGATACGAACTATCTGTTCTGCACAGTATGATGTCATGCTATGGCACAGTATGATGTCATGCTATGGTATTACATCATACTGTGCAGGGACCGGACAGGCTTCTATCAAGCCTGATAGAAGACTGTCCGGTCAGATCGCGGCTGCTAGGCAGCCGGGGGCCTTCTGAAAGGCCGTAGGGCTGTCTATGCAGAGCGCCTAGCAAGCCGTGCGCTTGATGGGCACTCTGCATAGGCAGCCCTGGGGCCTTTCAGGAGCTCCCCGGCTGCCTAGCAACCACACAGCGTCCCGCGATCTCATCGTGGGACGCTGTATGGGCCCCCTGAACGTCGGGTGCCGGCTGTTTCTTACAGCGGGCACCCGGCGGTAGCAGTTTCGACGAGGCGCGCCGCTCGTCAGAACTGTTAACACTTTAAATACCGCTGTCAGAGCGGTATTTAAAGTGTTAACAGTTCCGACAAGCGCCACGGCTCGTCGAAACTGCTGCCGCCGGGTGCCCGCGACTTGCGAACAAAAACGGACTTGCGAACGGGCTCCCGGAACGGAACCTGTTCGCAAGTCGGGGACTAACTGTATAGATACCAGACTCGAGATTGGATCTTCAGGAAGATCATTTGCATATTCCCTGTGCATTCTGGGAGGAGCAAAGAATCACTGTAAGCGGGAAGATTGCTAGGATTAGCAGAGTCTAGCTGCTCGGAGGACATCGCCAGACTGCACGCCTTAGTTAGGTATCTTCACTACAATTCTTGACTTTTAGAAGTTTGGAAGTGGACATCAACTGACAACATGGAAAAGGAGAGGAGCCATGTGGTGAGCTGCAGCGTATGCTATATGTTTACAGACCGACCAGAGGAAAAGCCAAACTTCACCGGCCAGAAATGTAAGCTTCTGTCTCTACTGGAGGAAAAGGTGCAGAGTCTTCAGGAAAGAATAGCTACATTGTAACTCATTAAAGGGGTTGTCTCGCGAAAGCAAGTGGGGTTATACACTTCTGTATGGCCATATTAATGCACTTTGTAATATACATCGTGCATTAATTATGAGCCATACAGAAGTTATTCACTTACCTTCCCTGCGCTGGCGTCCCCGTCTCCATGGCTCTGTCTAACTTCAGCGTCTAATCGCCCGATTAGACGCACTTGCGCAGAAGGGTCTTCTGCCTTCGGCTCGGTCCGGGCACGAGCGGCGTTCTGGCTCTGCCCCCCCAATCAGGAGGCTGAAATCGGCACACATGATGGGCCGGAGCTACGCGATGACGCGTAGAAGGGGGCGGAGCCAGAACGCCGCTGCTGCCGGACAGAGCAGAAGGCAGAAGACCCTTCTGCGCAAGTGCGTCTAATCGGGCGATTAGACGCTGAAGTTAGACAGAGCCATGGAGACGGGGACGCCAGCGCAGGAAAGGTAAGTGAATAACTTCTGTATGGCTCATATTTAATGCACGATGTATATTACAAAGTGCATTAATATGGCCATACAGAAGTGTATAACCCCACTTGCTGCCGCGGGACAACCCCTTTAAGGAAGAGGAGGAAAAGGTTGAAGGAAAACAAATGTTCAATATACCTGCAGAAGCCGAAGAATGTAAGCATGTGACCCAAAGAAGCAGGAGGATCAGGAGTCAGCCAGCATCCATACTGCTCGGGAATCGGTACGAGATTCTCATGCAGGGGGGCCTAGTACTGGTTCCTGAGCAGAAGAAGAAAGAGGTAAGAAATGACTCTACCTACAAAGAACAGAGGAGAGAAGAAAGAGGTACAGAAGAAATGACTCTACCCACAAAGAGCAAAGGAGAAAGAGGTACAGCAAGAAATGACTCTACCCACAAAGAGCAAAGGAGAAAGAGGTCCAGCAAGAAATGACTCCACCCACAAAGAACAGAGGAGAGGAGAAAGAGGTCCAGCAAGAAATGGCTCTACCCTCAAAGAAAGAGGAGAGGAGAAAGAGGTACAGCAAGAAATGACTCTACCCACAAATAACAGAGCAGATGAGAAAGAGGTAAAGCAAGAAATGGCTCTACCCTCAAAGAAAGAGGAGAGGAGAAAGAGGTACAGCAAGAAATGACTCTACCCACAAAGAACAGAGCAGAAAAGAAAGGGGTACAGCCAGAAATTACTCTACCCACAAAGAGCTGTGTAGTAAGCACACAGAGTGGTCTTGAATGGAGAAAAAGAAGTGCTGAAATGGAGAGTGGTGGTTGTGGGGGATTCCCTTCTGAAAGGGAAAAGAGGCTGCTGTCTGCAGACCTGACACTTCATGAGAGGTGTGCTGTCTTCCAGGGGTACAAATCAAAGATGTGTCTGATCGGCTATTAAGACTCTTCAGTCTACAGAACACCATCTATTCCTATTAATACATGTAGGGACAAATGACACTGCAAAAAAGGACCTGGCAACTATCTGTAGAGACTTTGAAGACCTGGGAAAGAAGGTGAAGGAACTAGGAGCTCAGGTGGTCTTCTCATCCATCCTCCCAGTGGATGGCCATGGAATAAGGAGATGGAACAGGATCCTAGAGGTGAACAACTGGCTATGTCAATAGTGAAGTAAGCAAAGATTTGGATTTCTAGACCATGGAGTGAATTACCTATATGATGGACTGCTTGCTAGAGACAGGTTGCACCTTACAGACAGGTAAGCATATATTTGGTGGGCGCCTTGCTTCACTCATTGGGAGAGCATTAAACTAAAACAATATGGAAAGGGAAGTGAAAGGCAAAAATACACAGCTAGTTATACATTTGAGAACCTTGTTATTAGAAGTGGAAAGAAAGAACAAAGACAAAAAATTCAGAAGGAAATTAGAGGAACAAGAGACCCCGATCACAAACTAACATGTTTATACACAAATGCACAGAGCATGGGAAACAAACAAGGAGAATTGGAGCTCCAAACACAGGAAGAGAAATATGATGTCATCGGCATCACGGGAACTTGGTGGGATGATACACATGATTGGATACAAGGCTTGAACCATACAACTTATTCATAAGAAACAGATGTAATAAAAGAGGAAGAAGTTTTCTGTTGTACGTAAGGAAAACATTCATCTCCACAGCAGTTCAAGCTTCAGAGCTGGGAGTTCTGTAGGAACTGTTGGGTAAGAATGCAAGGAGAGAACAACAGAAAGGACACCATTGTAGGCATTTACTATAGGCCGCCGGGACAAGCAGAAGATATGGAGGAACTCCTTCTACATCAGATGGCCAAGCTCTCAAAGAAGCCCAACATAGTGATCATGGGAGATTTTACCCATCCAGACATTTGCTGGGAATCTCTCAGGTAAAAGTAATGGATCCAGGGGGCGTGGCCCAGCAGCCGAGGAGACCGGCCGCATGTAAGAAGAGCTCCCGGACAAGCCGACTTACCGGCCATCCTGAATAATCCTGAGGGCCCCCAAACCCACCCAAACACCTCCTGAAGCAGAGGGAGAGCAGAAGGAGCCACCTGCAACATCCGCGCGGCACTCGCGACAGAGGTAACACCGGCGGCGGACCCGCATCACCGCGACCGCTGCCGCCGCCATTCTGGGAATGGCGCCGTCCGCCGGGGGAAAAGAGACCGGGGGAAGCAGCGGAGGAGACTCCCAGACTGAGCAGGCAGCGCCGAGATCTGAGCAAGGCGAGCGGCAGAACTGAGGAGAGAGAGGCTGAACCGGAGCCCTTACACAGCGCTGAGAGTAGGAGCTGTGCTCCTTCCCACCACAAACCGCGGGGGGGGGGCGAGGGGGAAGCTGCACGCTTAAAGCAGAAGGGGAAAACAGTGTGCATACCCCTGGAAAGGGACACTCGCTGGCACCACTACGCTATAGCTATTTCCAAAGTGCACAGCCAGTAACCCCTGACATATAAAGGAATCAGCATAATCAGCAGCCACCTAGGGAGGAAGAAGAGGAAAATAAAGAAAAGTGCTCTCTGGTGTGAGCATTACACATCCAAACTAAAGGTGCTACTGAAGGCACAACAAGCGCTAATAAGCAGCCATAGTAATCCCCTAAGCTGTGAAACACCAGACAAAGACACCACAAGGCGCACGCTCCAAAGAGACCACACAGCAGAGCAGAGCCGTTTATAGGCCCCCTACCGGGAACCCAATACCCTGCAGAACCATCCATTATAAGAAAAACAAAACAGCAAAAAGACCCACTATGGGACCCACTAGGCAGAACTCGTCAGTTGACAAACTAAAAGCGTTTGCTAGAGGGGAGTCCCGCAAAGTCTCTGGCCCTGAACCCGCCAAAGCAGGAACATCAACGGCGAAAGACACCAGCCCAGGCCCACCCGAGGGCACAGTCCAAACTCTACAGCAGCTATCTGAGCAGCTCCTATCCGCAATACAGACATCTACGACCACTCTTACGGGGAAAATCGACGAAGTAAAAATGGACGTAAGCCTATTAAGGCAAGACATTCAAAATCTGCGAGAACGAGTTAAAAGCACAGAAGACAGAATCTCTACGCTAGATGACACCATCCTTCCAATATCGGCCGCAATACGTGACCTCACACAAAAAGCCGAATACTGGAGACAAAAAGCGGACGACCTCGAAAACCGCTCACAACGGAATAACTTGCGTATAGTGGGTCTACCAGAACGAGCTGAAGGGCAGAGACCTGAAGAATTTATGGAAAGATGGCTACGCGAACTCCTCCCCAATGCTGGACTATCACAAGTCTTCGTGATTGAAAGAGCCCACCGGGTGCCTATGAAGCCGCCTATACCAGGAGCGCCGCCCAGACCCCTGCTAGCAAAACTACTCAACTCCCGAGATAGAGATATAATCCTACAAGCTGCCAGAAAAGGAGGCCCCCTGCGACACGACAACGCCGCAATATCCATTTTCCCTGATTTCTCAGCAGACCTCCAGAAACAACGGACTTCATTCACCGGAATCAAAAGTCAGCTACCAGACCTGCAAGTTCCCTACTCCATGATGTACCCGGCGCGACTGCGGGTGATAGATGGAGATCGCACGCGTTTCTTCTCTACGTCAACCGAAGCAGAGGAGTGGCTGGCCACCAGACGCCCACCAGAAGGACTGTAACGTATATATAATGGCTAGACATGAGCGAGCACCAAAATGCTCGGGTGCTCGTTACTCGGGACGAAATTACCGCGATGCTCGAGGGTTCGTTTCGAGTAACGAACCCCATTGAAGTCAATGGGCGACCCGAGCATTTTTGTATTTCGCCGATGCTCACTAAGGTTTTCATGTGTGAAAATCTGGGCAATTCAAGAAAGTGATGGGAACGACACAGCAATGGACAGGGCAGGCGAGGGGCTACATGTTGGGCTGCATCTCAAGTTCACAGGTCCCACTATTAAGCCACAATAGCGGCAAGAGTGGGGCCCCCCCCTCCCAAAAACTTTTACTTCTGAAAAGCCCTCATTAGCAATGCATACCTTAGCTAAGCACCACACTACCTCCAACAAAGCACAATCACTGCCTGCATGACACTCCGCTGCCACTTCTCCTGGGTTACATGCTGCCCAACCGCCCCCCCTCCCCCCCACAGCGCACACCAAAGTGTCCCTGCGCAGCCTTCAGCTGCCCTCATGCCACGCCACATTCATGTCTATTTAGAAGTGCGTCTGCCATGAGGAGGAACCGCAGGCACACACTGCAGAGGGTTGGCACGGCTAGGCAGCGACCCTCTTTAAAAGGGGCGGGGCGATAGCCCACAATGCTGTACAGAAGCAATGAGAAATAGAATCCTGTGCCACCGCCATCAGGAGCTGCACACGTGGGCATAGCAATGGGGAACCTATGTGCCACACACTATTCATTCTGTCAAGGTGTCTGCATGCCCCAGTCAGACCGCGGTTTTTAATTCATAGACACAGGCAGGTACAACTCCCTATTGTGAAGTCCCTGTGGACCGACAGCATGGGTGGCTCCCTGGAACCCACCGGCGGTACATAAAAATATCCCATTGCATTGCCCATCACAGCTGAGGTAGTAATGTCATGTTTAATGCAGGTGGGCTTCGGCCCACACTGCATGCCCCAGTCAGACTGGGGTTCTTTACAAGTGGAAACAGATGCATTTATAATTCCCTGTGGACCCACAGCATGGGTGGGTGCCAGGAAGCCACCGGCGGTACATAGAAATATCCCATTGCATTGCCCAACACAGCTGAGGTAGTAATGTCGTGCTTAATACAGGTGGGCTTCGGCCCACACTGCATGCCCCAGTCAGACTGGGGTTCTTTACAAGTGGACAGATGTAGGTTAAACTCCGTGTGCACCTACAGCATGGGTGGCTCCCTGGAACCCACCGGCGATACACAAAAATATCCCATTGCAGTGCCCAACACAGCGGATGTAACGTCAGCTGTAATGCAGGTGGGCAAAAAATTCTTTTGATTACACTGTAGGCGAGGGCCCACAAAAATTGCTGTATCAACAGTACTAATGTACATCAAAAAAATTGGCCATGGCCAACCAAGAGGGCAGGTGAAACCCATTAATCGCTTTGGTTAATGTGGCTTAAGTGGTAACTAGGCCTGGAGGCAGCCCAGTTTAACGAAAAATTGGTTCAAGTTAAAGTTTCAACGCTTTTAAGAGCATTGAAACATATAAAAATTGTTTAGAAAAATTATATGAGTGAGCCTTGTGGGCCTAAGAAAAATTGCCCGTTCAGCGTGATTACGTGAGGTTTCAGGAGGAGGAGCAGGAGGAGGAGGAGGAATATTAGACACAGATTGATGAAGCAAAAAGGTCCCCGTTTTGGATGGTGATAGAGAACGATGCTTCCATCCGCGGGTGCAGCCTACGTATTGTTTAGGTATCGCTGCTGTCCGCTGGTGGAGAAGAGAAGTCTGGGGAAATCCAGGCTTTGTTCATCTTGATGAGTGTAAGCCTGTCGGCACTGTCGGTTGACAGGCGGGTACGCTTATCCGTGATGATTCCCCCAGCCACACTAAACACCCTCTCTGACAAGACGCTAGCCGCAGGACAAGCAAGCACCTCCAGGGCATACAGCGCGAGTTCAGGCCACGTGTCCAGCTTCGACACCCAGTAGTTGTAGGGGGCAGAGGCGTCACGGAGGACGGTCGTGCGATCGGCTACGTACTCCCTCACCATCCTTTTACAGTGCTCCCGCCGACTCAGCCTTGACTGGGGACCGGTGACACAGTCTTGCTGGGGATCCATAATGCTGGCAAAGGCCTTGGATAATGTTCCCCTGCCTGCGCTGTACATGCTGCCTGATCTCTGCGCCTCCCCTGCTACCTGGCCCTCGGAACTGCGCCTTCAGCCACTAGCGCTGTCGGATGGGAAGTTTACCATCAGTTTGTCCACCAGCGCCCTGTGGTATAGCATCATTCTCGAACCCCTTTCCTCTTCGGGAATGAGAGTGGAAAGGCTCTCCTTATACCGTGGATCGAGCAGTGTGTACACCCAGTAATCCGTAGTGGCCAGAATGCGTGCAACGCGAGGGTCACGCGAAAGGCATCCTAACATGAAGTCAGCCATGTGTGCCAGGGTACCTGTACGCAACACATGGCTGTCCGCACTAGGAAGATCACTTTCAGGATCCTCCTTCTCCTCCTCTTCCTCCTCCTCAGGCCATACACGCTGAAAGGATGACAGGCAAGCTGCATCTGTACCCTCAGCAGTGGGCCAAGCTGTCTCTTCCCCCTCCTCCTCATCCTCCTCATGCTCCTCCTCCTCCTCCTCAACGCGCTGAGATATAGACAGGCGGGTGCTCTGACTATCCAGCGACATACTGTCTTCCCCCGGCTCTGTTTCCGAGCGCAAAGCGTCTGCCTTTATGCTTTGCAGGGAACTTCTCAAGATGCATAGCAGAGGAATGGTGACGCTAATGATTGCAGCATCGCCGCTCACCACCTGGGTAGACTCCTCAAATGTTCCAAGGACCTGGCAGATGGCTTCCAACCAGGGCCACTCTTCTGTGAATAATTGAGGAGGCTGACTCCCACTGCGCCGCGCAAGTTGGAGTTGGTATTCCACTATAGCTCTACGCTGCTCATAGAGTCTGGCCAACATGTGGAGCGTAGAGTTCCACCGTGTGGGCACGTCGCACAGCAGTCGGTGCACTGGCAGATTAAACTTATGTTGCAGTGTCCGCAGGGTGGCAGCGTGCGTGTGGGATTTGCGGAAATGTGCGCAGAGCTGGCGCACCTTTCCGAGCAGGTCTGACAAGCGTGGGTAGCTTTTCAGAAAGCGCTGAACCACCAAATTAAAGATGTGGGCCAGGCATGGCACGTGCGTGAGGCTGCCGAGCTGCAGAGCCGCCACCAGGTTACGGCCGTTGTCACACACGACCATGCCCGGTTGGAGGCTCAGCGGCGCAAGCCAGCGGTCGGTCTGCTCTGTCAGACCCTGCAGCAGTTCGTGGGCCGTGTGCCTCTTCTCTCCTAAGCTGAGTAGTTTCAGCACGGCCTGCTGACGCTTGCCCACCGCTGTGCTGCCACGCCGCCTAACACCGACTGCTGGCGACGTGCTGCTGCTGACACATCTTGATTGCGAGACAGAGGTTGCGTTGGAGGAGGAGGAGGAAGAGGAGGAGGAGGGTGGTTTAGTGGAGGAAGCATAGACCGCCGCAGATACCACCACCGAGCTGTGGCCCGCTATTCTGGGGGTGGGTAGGACGTGAGCGGTCCCAGGCTCTGACTCTGTCCCAGCCTCCACTAAATTCACCCAATGTGCCGTCAGGGAGATATAGTGGCCCTGCCCGCCTGTGCTTGTCCACGTGTCCGTTGTTAAGTGGACCTTGGCAGTAACCGCGTTGGTGAGGGCGCGTACAATGTTGCGGGAGACGTGGTCGTGCAGGGCTGGGACGGCACATCGGGAAAAGTAGTGGCGACTGGGAACCGAGTAGCGCGGGGCCGCCGCTGCCATCATGCTTTTGAAAGCCTCCGTTTCCACAAGCCTATACGGCAGCATCTGTAGGCTGATCAATTTTGCAATGTGCACGTTTAACGCTTGAGCGTGCGGGTGCGTGGCGGCGTACTTGCGCTTGCGCTCAAACTGTGGCACTAGCGACGTCTGGACGCTGCGCTGAGAGCCATTGCTGGATGGGGCCGAGGACAGCGGAGGTGATGGTGTGGGTGCAGGCCAGGAGACGGTAGTGCCTGTGTCCTCAGAGGGGGGTTGGATCTCAGTGGCAGGTTGGGGCACAGGGGGAGAGGCAGTGGTGCAAACCGGAGGCGGTGAACGGGCATCGTCCCACCTTGTGGGGTGCTTGGCCATCATATGCCTGCGCATGCTGTTGGTGGTGCCTCCCCAGTTGATCTTGGCGCGACAAAGGTTGCACACCACTGTTCGTCGGTCGTCAGGCGTCTCTGTGAAAAACTGCCACACCGTAGAGCACCTTGACCTGTGCAGGGTGGCATGGCGCGAGGGGGCGCTTTGGGAAACAGTTGGTGGATTATTCGGTCTGGCCCTGCCTCTACCCCTGGCCACCGCACTGGCTCGGCCTGTGCCCACACCCTCACTTGGCCCTCCGCGTCCTCGGCCGCGTCCACATCCTCTAGGCCTACCCCTACCCCTCAGCATGCTGTATTACCAGTGATTTGATTTCCCAGGCAGGAAAGAAATTGGCGCAAGGCTGCACTCAACCGTAGCTGGTTGCGTCTGATTTTTTTACATTCTCCACGCAGCACACACGTACACGGAGACCTTAGGACTGACACAGGCTGGCCAAATATAATTAATTCGCTTTTTTGCAAAGGGAGGGCCCCACTGCGGATATTCAATGAACAATACGTTTAATAACTGTGGTGGGGCCCTGAAAAAGTGTCACACAACTTTTGTGTAGCAGAGTTATTAACTCTGGCAGAGCAGGTATTTGCCAGTCAGGAAAGACAATGGCGCAAGCCTGCAGTAAACCGTAGCTGGTTGCGTTTGATTTTTGTACGTTCTCCACGCAGCACACACATACACGGAGACCTTAGGACTGACATAGGCAGGCCAAATATAATTAATTTGCTTTTTTGCAAAGGGAGGGCCCCACTAGGTATATTCAATGAACAATAACTGTGTTGTGGCCCTGCCTACACAATTCTGTCCCTGTAGTATCAATGGAGGGTGCAATGCTCTGCACAGACGATTTTTTGAAAAAAAAAAAAATGCAACACTGCTAACAGCAGCCAGCACAGTACTGCACACGGTTAAATTTGGCCCTAGAAAGGACCGTTGAGGTTCTTGAAGGCTACACTCACTCCTAACACTCTCCCTGCCTAAGCACCACTTCTGTCCCTAATACCGGGTGCAATGCTCTGCACTGCCGATTTTGAGAAAAAAAAAAAAAAAATTTCCACTGCTAACTGCAGCCTGCACACACGTAGATGTGGCCCTAAGAAGGACCGTTGGGGTTCTTGAAGCCTACACTCACTACAAACACTCTCCCTACAGCAACTCCAATAGAACAGCACTTTCCCTCACTAACTCACACGGCATCTGAGGCGAGCCGCGGGAGGGGCCGACTTTTATACTCGGGTGACATCTGATCTCCCCAGCCACTCACAGCAGGGGGGTGGTATAGGGCTTGAACGTCGCAGGGGGAAGTTGTAATGCCTTCCCTGTCTTTCTATTGGCCAGAAAAGCGCGCTAACGTCTCAGAGAGGAAACTGAAAGTAACCGGAACACCGCGTGGTACTCGTTACGAGTAACGAGCATCCCGAACACCGTAATATTCGCACGAATATCAAGCTCGGACGAGTACGTTCGCTCATCTCTAATAATGGCCTTTCTCCCCCCACAGGTACCGGGACTCTAGTATAAACAAGTAAATATGTAAGAAAAGCTACCGCAATACTCTATAGAAATTATACCCTAGCTGCACCTTGCCCATGTATGAGACCGTGATACGGCACCGAGTTCTCTACTATACACTACTATTACTCGGCCTAAACCCCCCCCCCCCCCTGGAAATAATGGTGGACCACCCTCTCCCTCAGTATCAGTAACAACGCTAATAACTTCCCCCCCTGTACTATCATATTTACACCTCATCCCTTCCTTCCCCCCCCCCCCCCTTTTCTTTTCTGGGGAAAATACAATTTAGTATCTATATAGAGAAACACCGAAACGGGAGCACCCAGGGAGGGAGGGAACCCCCCCCCCCCCCACACTTTCCCAACCCCCTCCCCCCAAGGGGCCCACCCAGTATAAGCCCACTAGACTAGTAACGGCTTCTACTATTACCACATTAATCCAACAATACCTCAAGTATAGCCTAAGACAAAGCTATACTATGTAGGTTCCCCCAAATATTAGTCGGCCACGAACGCTATCTCCGCAGAGGAAGCATTTAAAGTTTGTTGGAAACAAGTTATCTGAGTTCCAAGTTGGTAGTATACTACTGTAATATTAACGAATTGTGTGCATCAAGAGCTCCATATCATCTGTAAAAACGCATTGAAATACTGTTGCATGACGTATGTTAAAGATGTAATTGTGTGTCACGGGGGGACTCCTGACAGGCAGAAAGGTACAACGAAATTTATCCAGACCCGATTGACCCGTCCTTGCCTATGGTGGAGGTAACCTTCGTGTCCTGGAACGTCAGGGGAATGGCGTCAACCAGGAAGCGATCCTCGATAAACTCTCTGATACGCTCCTGGCGACCACACGTACTATGCCTGCAGGAGACCCACCTCACAACTGAAACTACAAAAGTTTTGCTGAAGCCGTGGGTGCAGTGGTCCGCTCACTCATGTCATACATCCTACTCCAGGGGGTGTCCCTGTTGATAGGAAGGACACTAAGATGGGAAGTAGAACAAATTAAGAGAGACCCAGAAGGTAGATATATTTTCGTAAGATCCAAAATTAATAACGAGATGAGCGAGCACCAAAATGCTCGGGTGCTCGTTACTCGGGACGAAATTATCGCGATGCTCGAGGGTTCGTTTCGAGTAACGAACAACATTGAAGTCAATGGGCGACCCGAGCATTTTTGTATATCACCGATGCTCGCTAAGGTTTTCATTTGTGAAAATCTGGGCAATTCAAGAAAGTGATGGGAACGACACAGCAACGGATAGGGCAGGCGAGGGGCTACATGTTGGGCTGCATCTCAAGTTCACAGGTCCCACTATTAAGCCACAATAGCGGCAAGAATGGGTCCCCCCCCCCCTCCCAACAGCTTTTACTTCTGAAAAGCTCTCATTAGCAAAGCATACCTTAGCTAAGCACCACACTACCTCCAACAAAGCACAATCACTGCCTGCATGACACTCCGCTGCCACTTCTCCTGGGTTACATGCTGCCCAACCCCCCCCCCCCCACGACCCAGTGTCCACAGCGCACATCCAAGTGTCCCTGCGCAGCCTTCAGCTGCCCTCATGCCACGCCACCCTCATGTCTATTTATAAGTGCGTCTGCCAGAGGAAAAGCAGGCACACACTGCAGAGGGTTGGCACGGCTAGGCAGCGACCCTCTTTAAAAGGGGCGGGGCGATAGTCCACAATGCTGTACAGAAGAAATGAGAAATCCAATCCTGTGCCACCTCCATCTGGAGCTGCACACGTGGGCATAGCAATGGGGAACCTATGTGCCACACACTATTCATTCTGTCAAGGTGTCTGCATGCCCCAGTCAGACCGCGGTTTTTTATAAATAGTCACAGACAGGTACAACTCCGCAATGGGAATTACGTGTGCACCCACAGCATGGGTGGCTCCCTGGAACCCACCGGCGGTACATAAATGTATCCCATTGCAGTGCCCAACACAGCTGATGTAACGTCAGCTGTAATGCAGGTGGGCTAAAAATTAATTTGATTACACTGTAGGCGAGGGCCCCCCAAAATTGGTGTACCAACAGTACTAATGTACCTGAGAAAAATTGCCCATGCCCAACCAAGAGGGCAGGTGAAACCCATTAATCGCTTTGGTTAATGGGGCTTAATTGGTAACTAGGCCTGGAGGCAGCCCAGTTAAAATAAAAATTGGTTGAGGTGAAAGTTTCAACGCTTTAATGAGCATTGAAATGTATAAAAATTGTTTACAAAAATTATATGAGTGAGCCTTGTGGGCCTAAGAAAAATTGCCCGTTCGGCGTGATTACGTGAGGTTTCAGGAGGAGGAGCAGGAGGAGGAGGATGAATATTATACACAGATTGATGAAGCAAAAAGGTCCCTGTTTTTGATGGTGATAGAGAACGATGCTTCCATCCGCGGGTGCAGCCTACGTATTGCTTAGGTATCGCTGCTGTCCGCTGGTGGAGAAGAGAAGTCTGGGGAAATCCAGGCTTTGTTCATCTTGATGAGTGTAAGCCTGTCGGCACTGTCGGTTGACAGGCGGGTACGCTTATCCGTGATGATTCCCCCAGCCACACTAAACACCCTCTCTGACAAGACGCTAGCCGCAGGACAAGCAAGCACCTCCAGGGCATACAGCGCGAGTTCAGGCCACGTGTCCAGCTTCGACACCCAATAGTTGTAGGGAGCAGAGGCGTCACGGAGGACGGTCGTGCGATCGGCTACGTACTCCCTCACCATCCTTTTACAGTGCTCCCACCAACTCAGCCTTGACTGGGGACCGGTGACACAGTCTTGCTGGGGAGCCATAAAGCTGTCAAGGGCCTTAGAGAGTGTTCCCCTGCCTGTGCTGTACATGCTGCCTGATCTCAGCGCCTCCCCTGCTACCTGGCCCTCGGAACTGCGCCTTCGGCCACTAGCGCTGTCGGATGGGAATTTTACCATCAGTTTGTCCGCCAGGGTCCTGTGGTATAGCATCACTCTCGAACCCCTTTCCTCTTCGGGTATGAGAGTGGAAAGGTTCTCCTTATAATGTGGGTCAAGCAGTGTGTACACCCAGTAATCCGTAGTGGCCAGAATGCATGTAACGCGAGGGTCACGAGAAAGGCATCCTAACATGAAGTCAGCCATGTGTGCCAGGGTACCTGTACGCAACACATGGCTGTCCTCACTAGGAAGATCACTTTCAGGATCCTCCTCCTCCTCCTCCTCAGGCCATACATGCTGAAAGGATGACAGGCAAGCAGCATGTGTACCCTCAGCAGTGGGCCAAGCTGTCTCTTCCCCCTCCTCCTCATCCTCCTCATCCTCCTCCTCCTCCTCCTGAACGCGCTGAGATATAGACAGGAGAGTGCTCTGACTATCCAGCGACATACTGTCTTCCCCCGGCTCTGTTTCCGAGCGCAAAGCGTCTGCCTTTATGCATTGCAGGGAACTTCTCAAGAGGCATAGCAGAGGAATGGTGACGCTAATGATTGCAGCATCGCCGCTCACCATCTGGGTAGACTCCTCAAAGTTTCTAAGGACCTGGCAGATGTCTGCCAACCAGGCCCACTCTTCTGTAAAGAATTGAGGAGGCTGACTCCCACTGCGCCGCCCATGTTGAAGTTGGTATTCCACTATAGCTCTACGCTGCTCATAGAGCCTGGCCAACATGTGGAGCGTAGAGTTCCACCGTGTGGGCACGTCGCACAGCAGTCGGTGCACTGGCAGATTAAACCGATGTTGCAGGGTGCGCAGGGTGGCAGCGTCCATGTGGGACTTGCAGAAATGTGCGCAGAGCCGGCGCACCTTTCCGAGCAGGTCTGACAAGCGTGGGTAGCTTTTCAGAAAGCGCTGAACCACCAAATTAAAGATGTGGGCCAGGCATGGCACGTGCGTGAGGCTGCCGAGCTGCAGAGCCGCCACCAGGTTACGGCCGTTGTCACACACGACCATGCCCGGTTGGAGGCTCAGCGGCGCAAGCCAGCGGTCGGTCTGCTCTGTCAGACCCTGCAGCAGTTCGTGGGCCGTGTGCCTCTTCTCTCCTAAGCTGAGTAGTTTCAGCGCGGCCTGCTGACGCTTGCCCACCGCTGTGCTGCCACGCCGCGCGACACCGACTGCTGGTGACGTGCTGCTGCTGCTGACACATCTTGATTGCGAGACAGAGGTTGCGTTGGAGGAGGAGGAGGAAGAGGAGGAGGAGGGTGGTTTAGTGGAGGAAGCATAGACCGCCGCAGATACCAGCACCGAGCTGGGGCCCGCTATTCTGGGGGTGGGTAGGACGTGAGCGGTCCCAGGCTCTGACTCTGTCCCAGCCTCCACTAAATTCACCCAATGTGCCGTCAGGGAGATATAGTGGCCCTGCCCGCCTGTGCTTGTCCACGTGTCCGTTGTTAAGTGGACCTTGGCAGTAACCGCGTTGGTGAGGGCGCGTACAATGTTGCGGGAGACGTGGTCGTGCAGGGCTGGGACAGCACATCGGGAAAAGTAGTGGCGACTGGGAACTGAGTAGCGCGGGGCCGCCGCCGCCATCATACTTTTGTAAGACTCCGTTTCCACAACCATATACGGCAGCATCTCCAGGCTGATAAATTTGGCTATGTGCACGTTTAATGCTTGAGCGTGCGGGTGCATGGCGGCGTACTTGCGCTTGCGCTCAAACACTTGCGCTAGCGACGGCTGGACAGTGCGCTGACAGACATTGGTGGATGGGGCCGAGGACAGCGGAGGTGAGGGTGTGGGTGCAGGCCAGGAGACGGTAGTGCCTGTGCCCTGAGAGGGGGGTTGGATCTCAGTGGCAGGTTGGGGCACAGGGGGAGAGGCAGCGGTGCAAACCGGAGGCGGTGAACGGCCTTCGTCCCACCTTGTGGGGTGCTTGGCCATCATTTGTCTGCGCATGCTGGTGGTGGTGAGGCTGGTGGTGGTGGCTCCCCGGCTGATCTTGGCGCGACAAAGGTTGCACACCACTGTTCGTTGGTCGTCTGCACTCTCAGTGAAAAACTGCCAGACCTTTGAGCACCTCGGCCTCTGCAGGGTGGCATGGCGCGAGGGGGCGCTTTGGGAAACAGTTGGTGGATTATTCGGTCTGGCCCTGCCTCTACCCCTGGACACCGCACTGCCTCTTGCAACCTGCCCTGCTGCTGCCCTTGCCTCCCCCTCTGAAGACCTGTCCTCAGTAGGCGTAGCAAACCAGGTGGGGTCAGTCACCTCATTGTCCTGCTGCTCTTCCTCCGAATCCTCTGTGCGCTCCTCCCTCGGACTTACTGCCCTTACTACTACCTCACTGATAGACAACTGTGTCTCATCGTCATCGTCCTCCTCACCCACTGAAAGGTCTTGAGACAGTTGCCGGAAGTCCCCAGCCTCATCCCCCGGACCCCGGGAACTTTCCAATGGTTGGGCATCAGTCACGATAAACTCCTCTGGTGGGAGAGGAATCACTGCTGCCAAATCTGAGCAGGGGCCCGAGAACAGTTCCTGGGAGTCTGCCCGCTCCTCAGAATGTGTCATTGTAATGGAGTGAGGAGGCTGGGAGGAAGGAGGAGCAGCAGCCAGAGGATTCTGAGTTGCAGCAGTGGACGGCGCAGAACTGTGGGTGGACGATAGATTGCTGGATGCACTTTCTGCCATCCACGACAGGACCTGCTCACACTGCTCATTTTCTAATAAAGGTCTACCGCGTGGACCCATTAATTGTGCGATGAATGTGGGGACGCCAGAAGGTGCCTCTCTCCTAATCCCGCAGCAGTCGGCTGCGATACACCTGGACCAGGAGCTCGGCCTGTGCCCACACCCTGACTTGGGCCTCCGCGTCCTCGGCCGCGTCCACGTCCTCTAGGCCTACCCCTACCCCTCAGCATGCTGTATTACCAGTAATGCAGAAACAGAACACTGTAATTAAATGTGCCGCTTATTGGCCTGTGGTTGGAGGCTGACTTTGCTTACGGAACGCCAGGAAATAATTTTGCGCAAGCCTGCTGTAACACTTAGCTGGCTGCGTATGAATTAGGAGGACTACTACACCCAGCAGAGACCCAGAACACTGAGGACAGTCACAGGCAGCCCAAATAGATTTTTTTCCCCAAATGTTTTTGCAAAGGCCCACTGGCTATATTCAATTAATATGTCTTCTGTCCCTGCCTAACCACCACTTCTGGCCCTGGAGTATTACTGCAGGGCGCAATGCTCTGCACGGCCGATATACCAAAAAAAAAAAAGTGCAACACTGCAAAAAGCAGCCTCCACAGTACTGCACACGGTTAGATGTGGCCCTAAGAAGGACCGTTGGGGTTCTTGAAGCCTACACTAACACCTAACACTCTCCCCATAGCAGCTCCACCAAGATACCACTTTCCCTCCTCTATGTCAGAACGCATCTGTGGCGAGCCACGGGAGAGGCCGATTTTTATACTCGGGTGACACCTGATCTCGCCAGCCACTCACTGCAGGGGGGTGGTATAGGGCTTGAACGTCGCAGGAGGAAGTTGTAATGCCTTCCCTGTCTTTCTATTGGCCAGAAAAGCGCGCTAACATCTCAGAGATGAAAGTGAAAGTAACCCGAACATCGCGTGGTGCTCGTCTCTAGTAACGAGCATCTCGAACACGCTAATACTCGAACGAGTATCAAGCTCGGACGAGTACGTTCGCTCATCTCTAATAACGACCCATATGTCCTCCTGTGTTGTTATAACCCACCACCAGCAACAACAGCTATTCTAGCAGATGGCATCCAATTTGCAGCATTCTCACCAGACGCAACAATTATTTGTATGGGAGATATGAATTTGGTGATGGACCCCCTTATGGACAGATTCGGCAGTGGTGCTCGGAGGGAGGGGGACACGAGCAGGACTCGCCTGGCTTCTGTCATTTCGGTGACAGGTTGGCTGGACCTATGGCGCGTATTTCACCCGCAAATACAGGAATTTACTTGCCACGCAGCCCATAACCACGCACTCAGTCGAATAGATTACATATTCGGGTCTCCTTCACTATTCCCCAAGATCAGCTCCATAGAATTTCTGCCCCGAGGGATCTCGAATCATACACCAATCCGCAGGATCCTCAAAAACCAAGGCCCGGCCACTATCAAGAGAATAAAAGTACACCCATTCTGGCTTGCACTGCTCGGCCCCAACGATCGCATACCTGACCAAATCCAAGTTTATTTTGAGGCGCATACAGACAAAATGTTAGTATGGGAGACATTTAAGTCCTATCTTAGAGGCTGCTTCAGATCCTCAATCTCCTTTATTAAAAAAAACCTCTGCACGAGAAGGAGGGCTCTTAGCAGAGCGATGCCAACTACTAGAGAAGGAGTTTATTGCTGACCCATCAGGCATCAAAAGAGACAGATGGCTCCAGACCGGCAGAGATTACTTATTATATTTGAGAGAAAAAGCCCAGAGGAAGCTCTTTTACACTCGACAATCCTTCTTTGAGCTGGGAAACCAATCCAGCAAACTACTAGCCTTTATGGCCCGACAGGAGACTGCCCCCCCATCCGTCCTAAGAATAAAATCTGCCCAAGGAGAAATACTCACAGACCCAAAAGAGATCCTAATTAGATTCCAACAATTCTACGACAACCTATATCAAACGCGGACTGATTACCTGCCAGAAGAACTGGAATCATACCTGACAGACATAACATTCCCAGAACTGCAGGACACTCATAAATCCCTACTAGACTCCCCAATCATAGAGGAGGAGATTGAGGAAGCATTAAATGACATGGCAAAAAACAAAACCCCGGGCACAGATGGCCTGCCGATAGAAGTCTATATGCAATACAAGAAAGAAATAATACCACACTTGCTCTCCCTATATGAACACATATTTGATCAAAACCAGCTACCAGAATCGATGTTGGAGGCCAACATAGTCCTCATCTTAAAGCCTGATAAAAACCCAGACAACTGTGGCTCATATAGGCCTATATATCTGTTAAACACAGATTATGAAATCCTTACGAAAATATTAGCCGTTCGCCTAAACCAAGCTATAAAGGACATCATCCACCCCGACCAAACAGGCTTCATCCCCGGAATGTCTACATCAGACAATATTAGAAGGACGCAAGTAATCACGCAGGTGGGGTGGAGGTCAGACTGGGCCCTGGCCTCATTAGATGCGGCCAAAGCATTTGACTCGGTTGAGTGGCCATATCTGATGGAGATCTTACGGAGGTTTGGACTAGGAGACTCATTTATTAGGTGGATCTCTATACTCTATAAATCCCCGTCTGCTAAAGTAGTGGTAAATGGCCTGGCCTCCACCTCCTTCCAACTACATCGGGGGACCCGACAGGGCTGCCCCCTCTCTCCCCTCCTGTTTGCGATCGCAATAGAACCCCTGGCCCTGAAGATCCAACAGCACACCGCATATAGAGGCATCTTGATAGGACCCAGAGAGGACAGAGTCGGGCTATACACAGACGACATAATACTGTATATGTCGGACCCCAAAAACACCCTCCCGTTAGCTATCTCCCTAATAGACGAATTTGGAAATTTTTCAGGACTACGTATAAATTGGCAGAAATCCGTTTTTATGCCCCTAAGAACAGAAGGATGGCAGATGGGGGACATTTTTTGTAAGCTGCAAGTTACCCCCCAATTTAAATACCTAGGGATCTGGATTACTAGAGATCATACGCAAAGCCTAGACCTAAACATACCCTTACTGACAACCCTACAACAAAAACTAAAATCCTGGAGCTCCCTGCCACTGTCTGTAGCAGGTAGAATTAACCTCATTAAAATGATAATACTCCCCAAGTACTTATACAGCCTAGAGCAGGGGTGGGCAATTAATTTTCCCATGGGGCCACATGAGAAATTGGAATGGTTTTAGAGGGCCAGACCAACATACGAAGGCTCCATGCACATTGCCTTAACCCTTTAATGACGCGGGCATTTTTCTTTTTCCATTTTCGTTTTTTCCTCCCCCCTTTAAAAAAATCATAACTCCTTTATTTATCCATCCACGTCGCTGTATGAGGGCTTGTTTTTTGCGGGACGAGTTGTATTTTTCAATGGTGCTATTTAAAGTACCATATAATGTACTGAAAACCTTTTAAAAAATTCTAAGTGGAGTAAAATGAAAAAAAACCGACATTTTGCCATCTTTTAGTGCGTCTTGCTTCTACGGCGCACAAATGGCAACAAAAACGACATGATAACTTTATTCTATGGGTCGGTACGATTACTACGATGCCAAACTTGTATAGGTTTTTTTTTACTATACTCCTCTTTTTTTTTTTTAAAGACATAAAATTTGTTTCAATTATTTTCTGCGGTCATTTTGTGCGCGCAATAACTTTTTTTATTTTTCCGTCGACGTAGTTGAGCAAGGTTTCATTTTTTGCGGGATGTCCTTTAGTTTCTGATAGTACCGTTTTGGAATACATACGACTTTTTGATCGCTTTTTATTGCGTTTTTTCTGGGAGACAGGGTAACTAAAAAAATGCATTTCTGGCGTTCTTCATTTCTTTTTTCGAACGATGTTCACCGTGTGGGAAAAATTATGTGGTACTTTGATAGTTCGGACTTTTACGGACGCGGTGATACCAAATACATATTTTTAATTTATTATTTAGATTTTTTAATAATAGATATGGCAAAAGGGGGGTGATTTAAACTTTTACAACTTTTTTTTTTTTTTCAATTAAAAAAAAACTTTATTGATTTTTTTTTTTACTTTACTTTGAGGTCCCCCTGGGGGACTTTAAGATGCGATGCTTTGATCGCTCCTGCAGTATGACGTAATGCTATAGCATTACGTCATATTGCTTTTTGACAGGCAGCCTATGAAGCCACCCCACGGGGACGGCTTGATAGGCAGTCTGCTAAGGCAGCCCTGGGGCCTTTCATTAGGCCCCCGGCTGCCATGACACATGCACGGCTCTCCCGATCTCACCGCGGGGGGGCCGTGCGGGGGATTTAAATGCCGCTGTCAGAATTGACAGCGGCATTTAAATGGTTAATAGCCGCGATCGGCCGCGATCGGCTATTGCCCACGGATGTCAGCTGTTATAAACAGCTGATGCCCGCACTGTATGAAGAGAGGTTGCATCGCAACCTCTCTTCATACATACCCCGACGCTCCATGACGTACCAGGTACGTCATTGGTCGTTAAGGGGTTAATGGGGCCGTATTCCAGCCGCCCGATTTGCGGCCAGAATACGGCCGCCATTGAAAATGAATGGCGCTGTAACACGGCGCGGTGAACACCCGGTGTTTCACCCCGTTTTACGGCGCGGCCCCCGTGTCTGCCAATGGAGAGGGGAGCGGTAAGGAGCACTCCCATCTTCTCTCCGCAGCAGCACGCCGTAGTTTCGCCTGGGTTACGGGCCGGGCGAAACTACAGCAGTGTGCATGAGCCCTTAACTTCAAATGGACAAGGCTTCGGAGTGCATAGTTTCGCTGCTTCCCATTGCTGACACCGGACTCTTTGCGGGCCGGTCCGAGCTATTCAGCGGGCCGGATGTGGCCCGCGGGCCGTGCTTTGCCCAGGTCTGGCCTAGAGCATGCAGAAGCACCCATACCACAGAAATGTTTCAAAAAAACTAACTCCCTAATAATACCAAACTTCGTATGGACACTCTACAGCGGCCTAAAGAAATGGCAGGAATGGCGCTACCAGACTTCAAAATCTATTACCTAGCGGGACAAGTAAGATACATCCGACATTGGTTATCGGGCTCCCCTCTCCCAAACTCCGAGCACCACCTGATGCTCTTTCTCTCAGAGGCATCACTGTGGATCCTCCTAGAAAAACCGAGACTATTGACCAAGCAGATGCTCCCCATACATAGACTCGCAACCAATGTATGGCAGGCGTGCAAGCGCTTGACTAAACGGGAAGACACCCCTCTGGAGACCCCCCTATGGGATAACAGAGAGCTACCACACCTGATAAACTTACCAGACAAACAATTTTGGGTAAACCTGGGAATCACTACTGTAGAACATCTATATATAGATCAAGTATTGGTTTCCTTTGAACAATTACAGCAACTATACCAAATCCCAAGATCCGGTTCCTTCAGGTATCTACAACTCAGGCACGCCTTAACAGCACAATTCCCAGAACCCAGACAGCCTTTCTCCCAATATCCATTAATAGGTATACTGCGCACCCATGGACCCAAAGGCCCGATATCGGTACTATATACCCACCTACTACGATCTAAGATCCCCAATATGCCCATGACAGTAGTAGAGAGATGGAAGGATCTTATCCCCACCCTTACTAATGAGGACTGGGAAACCGCGATGTCCACGTACACCGCGGTATCACCAGCTGCAAATAATAAACTAACACAATTATATATATACTGCACCAATGCTACCTAACACCAACCAGACTCCACAAAATGAATAGCACACCTACAAACCAATGCCATCGGTGCAGAGCACCTAACGCAAACTTCAACCATCCAATATGGAACTGTCCAAACATTGCCACATACTGGGGAGAGGTTACTGAATTCTTAACTCAACTGATGGGCGTCCCGGTACCATACGACCCAGCGATATGCCTCCTGGGTATCTTAGACGAAGAGCAGTGGCAATATCACGACAAGATATTTCTCACCAAGGTGCTATTTTATGCCCGTAAAACAGTGGCCCTGCGGTGGATGGACAGGCGCCCCCCGACACTCTCAAAATGGCAGAATATAATCAACGCCATACTACCGTATGAAAAAATAGTTTATAAAAACAGAAAGTGCCCTGAAAAATTTAATAAGGTATGGGAAAGATGGTGTGGGTCAACTGACACAGTATTCACGCAAGACCGATTCCAAAGCCTGTTGAGAGCAACTGTACCTAGAATGAACCCATAAAACAAGTAAACATTACTGCCCTCTACTGGAACCGCGAGCAAATGTACTGACACAATGTACTCAATATCTGCATATGTTAATGTGACGTATTTAAGAGCGACTGTATGACTACATGGAGCCTATGATGTAACCAAAGTTGTTTATTCATGTTGTATATGGAATACACACTGTTCAATAAAACGAGTTTAAAAAAAAAAAGTAATGGATCCAACAAATTCTTATCAGCTCTTGTTGACAACTTTATCTTTCAGAAGGTAGAAGAGAAAACAAGGGGATCTGCTATCTTGGACCTAATTTTTACCAACAGGGAGGGAATGGTTGAGGAAGTAAGGGTGGCTGGGACCTAAGGAGGCAGTGATCATGATATCCTTGGATGTTGGATAACAAGGGGAGGAAGACCTGAGAAGACTCAGACCTCAAGGATGGATTTCAGAAAGGCAGATTTTACTGAACTCAGAAAGAGGAAGAATCCAATGGCTGGATGTTCCTAAGGACAGAAATGTCCAAGAAGGTTGGGAAATATTGTGGAATGAGATACTCAAAGCACAAGCGTTACCAATCCCTAAAAGAAGGAAGAATGGGAAGCATTTAAAGAGACCAGCATGGATGAACACAGAACTTGTACACATGTTAAAAAGGAAGAAACATATGTTTACCAAATGGGGGGGGGGGGGATATCTAAAGAAGAACATAATGCTGTCTGCAGAAACTGTAGGGCAAGCGTCAGAATAGCTAAAGCTGATAATGAATTGAGGCTTGTAAGAGAGGCCAAAAGCAATAAAAATTATTTGGGGGGTCGAAAGCAAAAGAAAAGTCAAAGATGCTATTGGATGCTTATAAGATGAAAATGGTGAATTGGTTAAGAATGATGCTGAGAAGGCCGAACTTTTAAATTTGCTATTTTGTATCTGTTTTCTCTTAGAAAGGAGATGGAACACCAACTGATCTTCCCTGTGCTATTGGGGGAGTAAAAGAATGCAGGCTATCTGTAAGCAGAGAGATGGTGAGAGAACACTTAGCTAACTTAAATGAATTCAAGTCTCAAGGTCCAGATGAATAACATCCTAGGATACTAAAGGAAGCAGTGGAGATTATTGCTGAACCACCCGCCATAATCTTTGAAAATTCCTGGAAAACAGGAGAAGTCCCAGAAGATTGGAAAAGGGCAATTGTTGTCCCTATCTTGAAAAAAAGGGAAGAAGGTGGATCCAGGAAACTACAGACCTGTGAGCCTGACTTCTATACCGGGAAAGGTCTTTGAACAGATTATTAAACAGAATGTATGCAAGTACTTGGATGAAAATGGAGTAATTAACCAGAGCCAGCATGGGTTTGTAACAAACAAGTCATGCCAGACTAATCTAATTTCCTTCTATGACAGAATCACCGACTGGGTTGATCAGGGAAATGCGGTGGATATAGTATATCTTGACTTCAGTAGCATTAGACAAAATATCTCATACCATACTTACTGAAAAAATGACCAAATCTGGGATTGACCAGGCAACTTTTAGATGGATTCACAACTGGCTGAGTGATCGTACTCAAAGAGTGGTCATAAATAGCTGCACATACTACTGGAAGAATGTATCAAGTGGGGTACCACAAGGCTCTGTCCTAGGCTCGATGTTGGTCAACATATTTATAAATGATCTGGAGAAGGGAATTGATCAAATTTGCCGACGACACAAAGCTGGGAGGGATAGCTAACACTAGGTAAGAGAGAGAGTATTCAAAAAGATCTAGAAAATCTTGAACAGTGGGCAGCGACTAACAGAATGGTATTTAACAAGGAGAAATGCGAAGTCCTACATCTGGGTAAGAAAAATGCAAAAAGCACATACAGAATGTGAGGAATTGGGCTAAGCAGCAGCACATGTGAAACAGGCTAAAAGATCATAGACTGAACATGAGTCAACAATGTGATGCAGCAGCCAAAAAGGCAAACACAATTCTGGGATGTATTAAGAGAAGCACAGAGCCTACATCACGTGATCCCCCTCTACTCTTCCTTAGTCAGATCTCATCTGAAATACTGTGTCCAGTTTTGGTCACCCCACTTTAAAACAGAAAAAGACAAACTGGAGCAAGTTCAGAGAAGAGTTACCAAGACGGTGAGCGGTCTGCAAATCATGTCCTATGAGGAACAGTTAAAGGGGTTGTCCTGCGGCAGCAAGTGGGGTTATACACTTCTGTATGGCCATATTAATGCACTTTGTAATGTACATCGTGCATTAAATATGAGCCATACAGAAGTTATTCACTTACCTGCTCCGTTGCTAGCGTCCCCGTCGCCATTGTGCTGTCTAATTTCGATGTCTTCTGGCGTTTTTAGACGCGCTTGCGCAGTCCGGTCTTCTGGCTGGTGAATGGGGCCGCTCGTGCCGGAGAGCTTCTCACCGCGTCGTCATCGTAGCTCCGCCCCGTCACGTGTGCCGATTCCAGCCAATCAGGAGGCTGGAATCGGCAATGGAACGCAAGGAAGGAGAAGAAAATCCACGGTGCACCATGGGAGAAGACCCGCGGTGCACCGTGGGAGAAGACCAGCGGCACCATCTTTAAAAGAAGAAAAGAAGAAGCTGCAGAACGCTGATGCAGGTAAGCGCAATGCCATTTTTAAAAACTAACCTATGCTTTCTTTTTAACAGGGCAGAATGTGGGGGTAAGTGAAAAAAATTTTTTTCGCTTTCGCCGCGGGACAACCCCTTTAAAGGATCTGGGAATGTTTAGCAGAAGAGAAGGCTGGGAGGAGACTTAAAGGGGTTGTCCCGCGCCGAAACGTTTTTTTTTTTTTTTCAATAGCCCCCCCGTTCGGCACGAGACAAACCCGATGCAGGGGTAAAAAAAAACAAACGTCCAGTACTTACCCGAATCCCTGCGCTCCCGCGACTTCTTACTTACCTTAGTAAGATGGCCGCCGGGATCTTCACCCACGATGCACCGCGGGTCTTCTCCCATGGTGCACCATGGGCTCTGTGCGCTCCATTGCCGATTCCAGCCTCCTGATTGGCTGGAATCGGCACACGTGACGGGGCGGAGCTACAAGGTGCAGCTCTCTGGCACGAGCGGCCCCCTTTGGAAGGGAGAAGACCGGACTGCGCAAGCGCGTCTAATCGGGCGATTAGACGCTGAAATTAGACGGCACCATGGAGACGAGGACGCCAGCAACGGAACAGGTAAGTGAATAACTTCTGTATGGCTCATAATTAATGCACAATGTACATTACAAAGTGCATTAATATGGCCATACAGAAGTGTATAACCCCACTTGCTGCCGCGGGACAACCCCTTTAATAGCGGTCTACAAATATCTGAAGGGCTGTCACAGGGTAGAGCGATCAGCCATATTCTCATCTGTACAGGGAAAGACTAGAAGCAATGGGATGAAACTGAAAGGGAGAAGACAAAGATTAGATATTAAATAGTGAGTGGGATCAATGAGTGGAACAGTCTGCCACGGGAGGTGGATGTGTTCAGACAAAGGCTGGATAAATATCTATCTGGGATGATTTAGTGAATCCTGCACTGAACAGGGTGTTGGACCAGATGACCCTGGAGGTCCCTTCCAACTCTACCATTCTATGATTCTATGATTCCCAGGACTGTATCAAGGGGGCGCTCTAATAACTATGTATACATATAGCAGGGGTTATTATGGAGATCTCTCCCATCATCTATTATACCCTGGACTGCAGCAAGGGAGCGCTCTCTACGTCTAGAGGAAAGAAGGTTTTTACACAACATAGTAGGGGAGCTATGGACTATGGAACTCTCCCCCTGCGGATGTGGTTATGGTGATACGATATAAGAGTATAAGAGGGTTCTGGACACCTTTCTTCTTAGAAGGGTCGGTGATCCGGGGATCCGGGGATTATTCTGATTGCCAGATTGGAGTTGGGAAGGACTTCTTTCCTCAAGTTAGGAAAATTGGCTTCGACCTTATTGGGGTTTTTTGTCTTCCTGTGTATCAACATCAGGAGAGAAATAGGCTGAAATCGATGGACAGATGTTTTTTATCGGCCTAACATTATATGTTACTATGTATCCTGTACTGCTCCTGAGTTACTGTTACATTCGTAAACGGAACCAGGTGGAAACTGACAGCAAAACAAAAACAAGACAGGCAAAACAGACCAAACAAAGCCCTAACGTCCGCCTGCCAATGGAGCAGGGGACAGGATACGAATCGAGTGTACGCCCACCAATGGATGGGTACTAGAGATGAGCGAGCATACTCGCTAAGGGCAATTGCTCGATCGAGCATTGCCCTTAGCGATTACCTGCCCACTCGGGAGCAAAGATTCAGCTGCCGGCAGGGGAGAACGGGGAGGAATGGAGGGGAGATCTCTCCCCCCCCCCCCCGCTCATGGCTGCAACTCACCTGTCACCCACACCGGCAGCCGAACCTTTTCTGCTGAGTGGGGAGATACTCGCTAAGGACAATGTTCGATCAAGCAATTGTCCTTAGCGAGTATGCTCGCTCATCTCTAATTCGTACACATGCAGAAGTAGGAACTGGGCATCCAAAACAACCAATGGATGGGTGGATCAGACATAGGACATGACGCACACAACATAGTGCAACATACACAACATAATAATGCATACCAACATAAGGCATTACAACATAATGCGTAACCACATAATGCATATCAGCATACCAACATAAAGCATACCAACACAATGCCCCCCAGTTTAAAAAGGGGAAGCAACACGTCACATTTGTGTGGGCAAATAAGCACAAGGCCCACACGAATGTGCCCAAAGGATGGGGATATAACAAACACAAGGACCAAAATGGATCACAGACTGGACATGCTGACAGTAACACCAACTGGACAGAGAACTACATACTGCGGACTGGACACACAGACAGCCATAACATAGGACAAATGGCCAACACACTCACCAAACATCACCGCACGCCAAAGCGTGGAATAGCTGAAATATAAATACGAGGGATTAGTTTGTGACTTGGCCATGTCACTTAAGCTGCGAGCCCAAAGATCAAGGGACCTCGTGTCTCGCGGTCCCTAGTCTAATGAGACACATGATCTGGTAGCAGCAGACACAGTTTACACAGCAAGCAGCAACAGCACAGACAATAGGACACAAGTCACACAGCAAGCTGCAACACAGAAGCAAATATGACTGCTCCCTCTGGACACCAAACAGACACTGATAGGAGCTGAGTATATATGTGAGCAAAGACTCAGAAATTGGCTAGCAGGAGATCCCCACACCCAGCGAGCACAATCATACTGCACATGTGGAAATGTGCTCCTAGAAACCATAGTACTATAGGTCCCAGCAGCACAGTTACATCCTGTATTATACCCCAGAGCTGCACTCGCTATTCTGTCAGTGAGTCACTGTGTACATACATTACTTATCCTGTACTGCTCCCTGAGTTACATCTTTTATTAGAAAAGTATAAAACACAACAAAAATACCAAACATTAACAGTAACATAACTGTATACAAGATGAAGCCCTTCACCTCCAGTCCATGATGTATAAACAAAAGAAAAGTCACCTTATACCCATTTCCCCCCGCTGTACACAAACTCACCCATTCTTACTCAACATATAACAAAAACACTTAAAAGAGCATAACGCTACAGAAACTAAGGCATATATCCCACTCCCCCCAACTCCCCACCCAACCTACCTACCTCCCAAAACGTGAATATATACAATATACAGACACATAATGAACTCCAATAAACCAATATACACCAATATACATATTATACAATATTCATATAACCTCTAAGCCTAAGGTCAGCTCATCAGCAGCCCCGCTTCTTTCCATTTTGCCCAAACCAAAACAAAAAGCTACATGGTGCATTCACAGCCCACCACCAGGATTTGAGATGATAAGCCGGGCACAGGCACGGCAATGCACTTTCCCTTCCTTTTTTAAAAAAGGTCTCCCTACCTTTCCCTAATTTAGCCTAGACTGTCCTTAATCTGTCCCTCAGTCTGACCCTTCGTAGAAAACTGCCCCTATCCTATCCCTCCTCTCTTCCTATCCTGTCCCTACTCTCTCCCAACTCTGCCCCTAGAAGATTAAGAAAAGACTGTCCCTAATGAAAAGCAAGCCCTCTCCATAGGAGAGAAGCCTTAGATGTGCCCAGCCTCTCATACTCCAAAGAACATACCTTCACCAGGTCACCCAAGAAAATAACTATGTATAAGTACATGAGGGGACGATACAAGGATCTCTGCCAGGATCTGTTTATACCCAGGACTGCGACGGTAACAAGAGGGCATCCGCTACGTCTAGAAGAAAGCAGGTTTCATCACCAACACAGGAGGGGGTTCTTTACTGTAAGAACAGTGAGACTATGGAACTCTCTGCCTGAGGACGTGGTGATGGCAAAATCCATAGAGGGGTTTAAGAGGGGACTAGATGCCTTTCTAGAGCGGAAGGATATTACAGGATATAGATATTAGGTGATCAGCGGGTTTGTATTTACGGGCCTTACAGTAAAGTAGGAACTATCAAGGTTGATCCAGGGATTATTCTGATTGCTATTATGGAGTCAGGAAGGAATTTTCCTCCAAATGAGCTAATTGGCTTCTGCCTCTTGGGGTTTTTTGCCTTCCTCTGGATCAACTAGAGGGTGCAAATAGGCTGAACTAGATGGACATTGGCTTCATTCATCCTAACATACTATGTTACTATGTAAGATGTTCCTACATACCGTATCCACGGTGAGGATTTTTAGCTCTGTCGAGATTAAACACCGTGCACTCCAGATGTGGAACCTAACCACTAGGCTAACTAGAAATAAAGTGCAGTGGTCCCTGCCACGAAGACCTCTGGAGGTTCCATAAGCCCACTCCGCATAGGAGAGGTCTGCCAGCTGAGGCCAGCCTATGGAGATCCCTATCCGTTCGTACACCTCTGTATTAAAGGGGCACTGTAGCAGAAAATGCTCCATGCTTTCCAACACATTGCTGCACTCATGACAGGGGCAACCCCTATCAACCAGAGGCCTGCTCTTCAAGTTACCCCTTACGTACAGTCTCCCGTGAAAGCAGCGCCATGCCAAGTCCCAAAACTTCAAGGGGAACTGGGTTGAATTCAGTAAACGTAACCCTCCCTCCAGGTCCCAACTTGGGCAGTCCTTGAGCGCCAGGGGCTTCTGAAAATGGGTAAATAGGACCCTTTCATCAAGGAGCCTCCTCTTCAGAGTCCTGACCTCCCACATCCCCAGACCCCTATCACCTTCAGAGAAGAACGGCTGAAACCATTCCTGGCAGGAGTAGACCCACAGAGGAGCCCTCTCTTGCCAGAGGTTGCCTATGTTGATCTTAAAATAGTTGTCTACAAGAAACACCACACGGTTGGCCATAGATAACTCCCCTAGTCTCCTCATGCAGTATGTAACATCTCTGCTGATTAGGTGCAACCTATTCCCCCCCAACCATTGGAAGAAAAGGTTGTAGATCCGGATCCAGAGAGGCTCTGGCGAAATGCATACACTGCCCAGGTAGATGAATAAAGGGAGCAGGTATGTTCTGATCAGGCTAACTCTTTCCCGAAGGGTCAAAGACCAACCCTTCCACTGATTCACCTTCTGAGTGGCACCATCCAGCCTGTCTACCTAATTTTGCATGGGGTAATCCCCTTGGCCAAATTTGATGCCAAGAACTTTTGCTAAAATGTGGGGCACCAGAAGGGTGTCCGAGAGATCAAATGTATGATCCCCGCTTCCTAACTAGAGACTCTCACACTTATCCCAGTTGACCCTGTTACCGGATGCCTCCGAGTAGCGGTCCACTTCCGACACCACAAACTCTGCCTTCCCTCACGAGGACACGAAGAGTGTGACATCACCTGCATATGCGATCACCCTTATAGTAGCCTACGGCAGAGCCCGGTCCATCCCGACCCCTGCTATACGTCCACAATCAACCCTCCTAAGGAAGGATATGGACATCCACCAGGCAAACTTCGCTAGCTATGCTATTAAGTGCGACGCTGTCAAAAGCCTCCCCAATTGCAGGCTCTTGTGACTGTATTAAAGTCACCTCCAAAAACAACTTGGCGGCTGGTAAAAAGGTCCTGATCCTCATGAAGAGACTCTTCCTGTCCTTTTTTGACTGGGGATCATAGATGTTGATAAGTCTCAGTTCTTGTCACTTCATGAGGACATCTAAGATCAGGCACCTTTCCATTTCTAATTCAATAATTCGTCCGCATTCAACCAAAGCGGTAAAAAGAACCGCGACTCTACTGTTCGGCCGCAAAAGACCAGTAGTAAGGACCTGACTGTTAAATCAGACAGCCTGGTCTCCTGCAAAAATGAAATGTCGGCTTCAACCCGGCCAAGAAAATCAAAGGCTGCAAATCTAGCCGTATCTGACTTAATGCTGGCAATGTTAATTGATGCCAGCCACAGCTGAGTGAGTGCCGCCATCATGAGTGATTAAATTAGATGGCTTTCCTCCTCACACCCCCTTTCTCAGGGTCAGAGGAAAGCTCCTTGCTTCTTTTTTTTTTAACACAGATGTGTCCATAGCAAGGGATCCCCCGACCTAGTCGTCCTTGTTTCCAGGTTCTAGAGTCGCCCCCTCCCCGGAAGGAACTATGCCTCCACAAAAAGGAGACTCAGTGCCCCCTGTTGATCCTTTCTTTGCCCTAGGATCCTTGCCCTTTGCCTCCACCTCAGAAGAGGAGGAAGAGATGTCTTGGAGGGCTCGGAACCTCCAACTCGAGGTGAGCACCTGGCCCGGCGTGGGAGAAGATCTTGAATCTTCCTTTCGTTTCCTCCTCATGGCACTTAGCTTACACCTTTTCTCTAACCATCTCTTGCCTTCCTCATCCACACTTCCATAGCGGGAGGAATCTGCAGAGTTGGTCTCACCCTCCTCCCTCAGAATCCTCCTGTCCTCTTCATCTAAATCGCTTTCCATCAAAGCCTCAGCCACAAGATTCGCTTCTGGAACAGGGGCCAACATTGAACCACCGGCCATGTGGGCTCCTGTCAGCTCCTTGCTCCATCTGCACTGCTCCTGAAACCTCTGCTGAGCAGCCGTCTTTTGCTGGTTTTTCCCTGGCTCCCGAGCTCCCCCACCTCTACTGGTCTGCTCACCCCCAGAGGCCCCATCACGACCCCCATCCGTAGGGGCTGAGACCGGTAAAGGAGCGCGGACAGAGACTAAATGGATGACCAAGATCACTACACAGGTTACACCTAATCTCTGCACAGGAGGCAGCTAGATGACCGACACCCCCACATAGAGCGCACTCCAAGGTCTTACAAGCAGCACTCAAGTGTGAAGGGTTGCCGCCCCTGTGAAAGAGTTTCGGCTACCCATGGTAAAAGGCCAGGATACGATCCCTGCTGAAGAAGGCTGCAGATGGTATGTGAGCCACTGAGTTTCCTGAACGCTTCAGCTTGACCATAAACGTTCAGGCCCCGGACCATATGCCATGCTCATCTCCGTTCTTCTTGGGCATATCTGTCACCTCTCCATACTGACTGAGTCACATCATTATATTAAAGTAAGAAAGCGACTTGTTATGGGTCAAAATGGTCATCTTCTTGATCTTGTTCTGACGAGATATTACCTGGATGGTAAAGTTTTCAACAGCTCATAGTTCGCCCAAAAGAGATCTAGACCCTCTGGGCGGACAAAACTGATGTCAAAAATTAGATGTGCTGTAGGGACGGATCAAGGCAAAGATGTCAACCGCCCTCAAGCCCATTCTTCAGCAAAGCAAGATCAGCTACACTCGAAGGAGCTACGTCCTGCCCAGGTGTTGGTAGGGACTCTACAGTCTCCTCCCTTTGTTCTCGGAAGGCCCCTAAGCCGTTTCTCTATATCCAGAGAGATAGGTCCACCTCTCTTCCTCCAACTGTAATTGAACTCTGACCCCTTCCACAGAGCCCCCAAAAGGCGCTGTTGCAAAGCACCCTCCCTAGAGCCTGGAGACAAGGAATACCCCCTCCCTCCAGCAGCAACACTAGTGCAGCTTCCCATAGGGAGACCCTGGACACCTGACATACGTGGGGAGCTGGGAGGGTAAAGTGCTGACTTGCCACAGTGGCACTTACCATGCTCCATCTCAGAGGGACACATGCAACCAAGGCCAGAGTAGCGCTGCGCACTCCCCGGACACCCCTAGGATAGGGATGCCCAATAATGGGGTTAACAGGGATAACTGAAGTCATGCGTGACATCACTGTTCCTACACACAGCTGTATGACCCTCGGCGGATAAGTAATTCAGCCACAGACACTTCTTGAGTACCACGGGTCTCTGGGAATGGTCAGAGCCCGGCATAAACTTTACTTGAATGAATAACAGACAGTACAAGGCAGTTAAATGATAGACTTAACAGTGCAGGCAAATAAATAGACTTTAGAAATTAGTACCTCCACGTGCTCTTATAGACTTGTAGACATGCATGTGAACAGAGATTAGAAGCTTGCAGTACCTCCACCCAGCCTTGGGGACGCTTGGGTGTGACAAATAAAGGGTGTACCTCTACGCGGTGATCCAGACTTCAGACGGCCACTGAGGAAAATTAACAGTATAGATAGTACCTCTGCACTGGTCTTGATAAAACACAGATTAGAATTTACAAATGCTCTCTCTCTCTCCTGGGGCTCACTTTCCTTACATCTAGCTCACAAGCAGTACGGGAAATCTCTCCTCCTCTTCCATCTTCACCACATGAAGACTGAAGGCGTCCCCATGTCACTTTGTACTTTAGACTCTCTTTTGTGGTGAGGAAGATGGAACTCCTAGTCCTTTTCCTGCTCTCAATCACTCACTTTTACAAACTCTCTTTTACCACATGACAGGACATAATTGATACATTTACATGCTGTCTCCAAAGTCTGCAAACACTTAACCCTTTACTTGCTACAGCTGTGCAACACACATACTGGAAATAACAAGACAGCTTTGTAAAGTGCATCAACATAAGACATACATGTATGACATTTATTGAGGGGACCAGGATGAAGTACTGGGTCACTACACTAGCATAACTACTACCAGGTGTTGTCGCTGGGGTATTATTGTATCTTGACACCACCGGAAGCTAGGGGTTTGAGAGGGCTTGCATGGAGGAATGCCCCTGTCACACCCCTAGCTCCCGATTGGCAGTAGATTTTAAGGTCCTACAAGGTACAGCACTGAATGAAGGGCTGAAGCGCCGTGGCATGTCAGTGACCCGCAGTCTGTTAGCCGCTGCTGTGCTGCACTCCTGTGACCCGGCTCCCTGTCAAAGTCCCTGCGCTGTTGGCTCCCTGCTTCAGGGAGCCGCGCTCCCTGTGGCAGTCCCCTGCAGCTGTTACTTCCCTTCTGTACTCATCCACTCAGACGTCTGCCCCGTGCCGCTGTGTGATCCCTCCTCTGCTTGTCCACTGTGCATCCGCCAGCTGTCAGTGTCTCTGCAGCTCCCCCTCTAGCCAGTGGCCTCCTTGAAGCTGGCTGGGATTTTAATGTGAAATGGGGGTGGGGGGAGGGGGTTTGCCACTGTGTGTGCTATGCTGTCCTTAGGGAGTGTGCGGCCGGCAGGTGTGAGTGTCTCCCCCCCCCCCCCGGTCCTCTGGACTCTTTGAACCTGGTCACAATGTGACAGTCAGATGAGGATGGGGGGGAGGATGCGGTGTTAAAGCTGCTTCACGGCGCATTTCCCTCCCTGCTTTTAGTTCCAAAAATATTTTATTGAGTTTTCAAAGTAAAGTCAAGTCATGCTTTTTAAGTCCCCGCACAGGGGGGGGGGGGGGGGGCTTTAGAAATATTAAACAATTAAGTGATATAACAAGTTATGAAAAATAAGGTTCCACAATAGTCTTTATCATTTTAGTAAACTGGCCTGGATGCTCGTATTCTTTTTCTCCACTGTTTCCTCTACCTCCACCATCGTGTGTTATATAGTGCCTTCCGTGTCCTTTTTGTTTTTCCCCCTTTCCCCAGTCCTATCCCTCCCACCCCCCCCTCCACTCCCTCCCAATCTCAATGTTGTTATTCTCTACTTGTTCTTTTATCATTTTGACCTCCTATGCACTAAGGGGTCTGGTTATACCTGGTATTTCTAGTGATTCAGCCCAGGGTCTCCAGGTCTTAAGGCATAAGTCCATATTATCCTCCCTCATGGCCAACAATTTTTCATAAAGCATCATTCTTGATGTTCTTGCCATGATTGGCTCTAAATAGAGGGCGGGTTTCAGCCATTGGGACGCAATGTAGATTTTGGGCGCCATACAAATCTGTTGCGACAGCTTATGTTGTTGGCTGTTATAGTCCAGGGGTTTGTCAGCCAGGAGGCATACAGATGGGGTGAGGGGAAACGTCTTTCCCAACACTCTGGATATAAGGTTGGTTATTCTTCTCCAGAGTGCGGCCACTATGGGGCAAGTCTACCATGTGTGCGATATTGTACCTAGATTATTACATCCCCTAAAACAATTCGGGAAGGTGGAAGGGAAATATTTGTGGATCGTTGCGGGTATGTTCTTTGAAGGATTTTTACTGCGGTTTCTGCTAAAGTTATTTGGTGGCTACCTTTTGTGATGAAGGTGCAACAATGTTGCCACCGCGGTAGGGAAAGGGAAACGCCAAGATCTGATTCCCAGCGCTGCATGAAGGGGAGTTTGGTTTCTGTGGGGGGTTTGATCATGGAGGCGTAAAGTGTGGATATTATGCCTGGTTGGAGTGGAGACCATAAGCAGGCTCCCTCGAAGGCTGTATGGATGGTTGGGGGGCTAGTAGTACTTAGCAGGGAGCGTAGGAAGCTATATATTTGCCTTAACTCGAACCATAGGTTTTCTGGGATTGAATATTTGTCTATCAGTTGTTGCATGGATGGTAGTTTACCGCAGGGCATGAAGTGATAGATGGTCGTAATGTGTTTGGTTCGCCACCATTGGTAGCTTTGTTCTTGTAAACTGAGAGGAAAGGCTTGGTTAGGGATCACCGGTAGTAGTTGCGAGATAGGTGACATCATGACATATTTAAATCTGTCTTTTCTCCAGATCAAAAACCGGTGGTGGGTTAGTGGGGCTAAGTAATGCATGTTTGTAGGTTTCCAGTCTTTATCCCAAAAGATAGTACCCAGGTCTATCGGAGCCAAGAGGTAGGCCTCCACATCTACCCACAGGGGTCTCTTTGTGCCAGCGAACATGGGGGGGATTTGTGACAATTGGGCTGCTAGGTAATATTTTTTCAGGTTGGGTACTGACAAACCTCCAAATTTTTTATGGTAGTGCATTATTTTCTGTTTAATTCTAGGTCGTTAATTTCTCCAAATGAATTGGAATATGGCCTTCTGCATTTCCTGTAATTCTTTAGGGGGGGATTCCTATGGGGAGGCATCTGAACAGATATAGTAGACGGGGCAGGATGTTCATTTTAATAGAGTTAATACGTCCTATTTGTTACAATTGTGTCGGCAACCTAAGCATGGGAGCCCACACGATCGTACCCAAGGGCGATAGAATAGGATGGGATGGACGCAGACAGGTAGCACCAGGGTCACACGAGATTCACACAGGTTTCAGGTAACTGACCCTGTTCTACGCGGGAGGATGGCATGGCCCTACCTAAGCGGGGGATTCGCCCCAATAAAGGGTGGCCCAGCGGTCTTCGGATCTGGGCTCTAGCTGACCCTAGGAGCCATGCACCACAACAGGATGCAATCACATGCCACATGACAGAGACTGAACAACAGGACTCACAGAGCCAGAATACACAGCATACAGCAGCCACAATGCAACCACTAGTAACAGATGATAAGCAGAATATAAATACCAGGTATTGGTTGTCATTTTGTACAAAACATGGAAGTTAGCGGGCCACTTCACGGCTCCTGGCTATACCGCTAGTCCCTACACTAACCAGGAGTCCAGCAGAACCAGACAGAGTTCACACAGAAAGCTGCAACAGGACAGGACACAGATCACAGGTCACACAGCAAGCTGACACCAAGCTGACAGAATTTAAACGTACAAACGGACATAAACAGCAAGGCACAGATCACTCAGCAAAGCTTGCAACAGGACAGAACAGAGCACTGGACAAAGCCAACTGCAACATATAGAAACCTAGACAGACTCCACCCAGAGCTCACATGCACACAGATGGAACTCACAGCAAGTCTATGTGTCCTCATACCAGGGGGATAGACAGTCAGCCACAGAGCTGACATAGGGGGCTGCGTCAAGGATCCACCAACTGACACACTGGAAGCAGAAAGACAGACCTACTTGCAAACACAGATCAGAGTGGGAACAAGCTGAACATGACTCATAACAAGTTACAGACCACAGAAGTAACATGATTGCTCATCCGGGGACCCAGCCAGAGACTGACCAGAAGCTGGGTTTCTATGTGAGCACAGACCCAGGAGATTGGCTAGCAGGAAGTACCACAACCAGCCAGCTTAATTAACCCTCAACCACCTGTAGCTGTGCTGCTAGGAGTACATAGTACAACAGATCCCAGCAGCACATCCTGACACTATCCATGAAATGGTGGGATGGTTCCATTTCTTTAGATCTGCTTTTAACTCCGCGAACAAAGGGGGGTAGTTCTTTTTGTATAAGGTATCTAAGTTGGGAGTGAGTTTAATACCAAGGTATGTGATGTAATGTGGGCATGCTTTAAATCCGAAATTTAGTTCTATGAGTTTTTGTGAATGCGGAGGAATGTTATGGATTAAGGCTTCAGTTTTATCCATATTCACTACCAATCCTGAGACTTCCACAAAGGAGTCTAAGATTTTTATTAGATTTGGTAGTGAGGTGAGGGGGTTAGTTAGAGTGAGCAGGATGTCATCTGCGAATAGGCTAGCTTTTAGAGATGAGCGAGCACTAAAATGCTCGGGTGCTCGTTACTCGGGACGAAAATTTCACGATGCTCGAGGGTTCGTTTCGAGTAACGAACCCCATTGAAGTCAATGGGCGACCCGAGCATTTTTGTATATCGCCGATGCTCGCTAAGGTTTCCATTTGTGAAAATCGGGGCAATTCAAGAAAGTGATGGGAACGACACAGCAACGGATAGGGCAGGCGAGGGGCTACATGTTGGGCTGCATCTCAAGTTCCCAGGTCCCACTATTAAGCCACAATAGCGGCAAGAGTGGGCCCCCCCCCAACAACTTTTACTTCTGAAAAGCCCTCATTAGCAATGCATACCTTAGCTAAGCACCACACTACCTCCAACAAAGCACAATCACTGCCTGCATGACACTCCGCTGCCACTTTTCCTGGGTTACTTGCTGCCCAAGCCCCCCCCCCTTCCCGCATGACCCAGTGTCCACAGCGCACACCAAAGTGTCCCTGTGCTGCCTTCAGCTGCACTCATGCCACACGCTGGCCTCATAGCCACACCACCCTCATGTCTATTTATAAGTGCGTCTGCCATGAGGAGGAACCGCAGGCACACACTGCAGAGGGTTGGCACGGCTAGGCAGCGACTCTCTTTAAAAGGGGCGGGGCGATAGCCCACAATGCTGTACAGAAGCAATGAGAAATATAATCCTGTGCCACCGCCATCACGAGCTGCACACGTGGGCATAGCAATGGGGAACCTATGTGCCACACACTATTCATTCTGTCAAGGTGTCTGCATGCCCCAGTCAGACCGCGGTTTTTTATAAATAGTCACAGGCAGGTACAACTCCGCAATGGGAATTCCGTGTGCACCCACAGCATGGGTGGCTCCCTGGAACCCACCGGCTGTACATAAATGTATCCCATTGCAGTGCCCATCACAGCTGAGGTAACGTCCGATTAAATGCAGGTGGGCTTCGGCCCACACTGCATGCCCCAACCTGACCGGGGTTTTTAATTCATAGACACAGGCAGGTACAACTCCCTATTGTGAAGTCCGTGTGGACCGACAACATGGGTGGGTGCCAGGAAGCCACCGGCGGTACATAAATATATCCCATTGCATTGCCCATCACAGCTGAGGTAATGTCATGTTTAATGCAGGTGGGCTTCGGCCCACACTGCATGCCCCAGTCAGACTGGGGTTCTTTACAAGTGGACACATGCAGTTACAACTCCGTGTGGACCGACAGCATGGGTGGGTGCCAGGAAGCCACCGGCGGTGCATAAATATATCCCATTGCAGTGCCCATCACAGCTGATAACATCAGCTTTAATGCAGGTGGGCAAAAAATTAATTGGATTACACTGTAGGCGAGGGCCCCAAAAAATTGCTGTACCAACAGTACTAATGTACATCAGAAAAATTGCCCATGCCCAACCAAGAGGGCAGGTGAAACCCATTAATCGCTTTGGTTAATGTGGCTTAATTTGTAACTAGGCCTGGAGGCAGCCCAGTTAAAATAAAAATTGGTTCAGGTGCAAGTTTCAACGCTTTAATGAGCATTGAAACGTATAAAAATTGTTTACAAAAATTATATGACTGAGCCTTGTGGGCCTAAGAAAAATTGCACGTTCGGCGTGATTACGTGAGGTTTCAGGAGGAGGAGCAGGAGGAGGAGGAGGATGAATATAATACACAGATTGATGAAGCTAAAAGGTCCCCATTTTGGATGGTGATAGAGAACGATGCTTCCATCCGTAGGTGCAGCCTACGTATTGTTTAGGTATCGCTGCTGTCCGCTGGTGGAGAAGAGAAGTCTGGGGAAATCCAGGCTTTGCTCATCTTTATGAGTGTAAGCCTGTCGGCACTGTCGGTTCACAGGCGGGTACGCTTATCTGTGATGATTCCCCCAGCCGCACTAAACACCCTCTCTGACAAGACGCTAGCCGCAGGACAAGCAAGCACCTCCAGGGCATACAGCGCGAGTTCAGGCCACGTGTCCAGCTTCGACACCCAGTAGTTGTAGGGGGCAGAGGCGTCACGGAGGACGGTCGTGCGATCGGCTACGTACTCCCTCACCATCCTTTTACAGTGCTCCCGCCGACTCAGCCTTGACTGGGGAGCGGTGACACAGTCTTGCTGGGGAGCCAGAAAGCTGTCAAAGGCCTTAGAGAGTGTTCCCCTGCCTGTGCTGTACATGCTGCCTGATCTCCGCGCCTCCCCTGCTACCTGGCCCTCGGAACTGCGCCTTCGGCCACTAGCGCTGTCGGATGGGAATTTTATCATCAGTTTGTCCGCCAGGGTCCTGTGGTATAGCATCATTCTCGAACCCCTTTCCTCTTCGGGCATGAGAGTGGAAAGGTTCTCCTTATACCGTGGGTCAAGCAGTGTGTACACCCAGTAATCCGTAGTGGCCAGAATGCGTGTAACGTGAGGGTCACGAGAAAGGCATCCTAACATGAAGTCAGCCATGTGTGCCAGGGTACCTGTACGCAACACATGGCTGTCCTCACTAGGAAGATCACTTTCAGGATCCTCCTCCTCCTCCTCAGGCCATACACGCTGAAAGGATGACAGGCAAGCAGCATGGGTACCCTCAGCAGTGGGCCAAGCTGTCTCTTCCCCCTCCTCCTCATCCTCCTCCCCCTCCTCCTCAACGCTCTGAGATATAGACAGGAGGGTGCTCTGACTATCCAGCGACATACTGTCTTCCCCCGGCTCTGTTTCCGAGCGCAAAGCATCTGCCTTTATGCTTTGCAGGGAACTTCTCAAGAGGCATAGCAGAGGAATGGTGACGCTAATGATTGCAGCATCGCCGCTCACCATCTGGGTAGACTCCTCAAAGTTTCCAAGGACCTGGCAGATGTCTGCCAACCAGGCCCACTTTTTTGTAAAGAATTGAGGAGGCTGACTCCCACTGCGCCGCCCATGTTGGAGTTGGTATTCCACTATAGCTCTATGCTGCTCATAGAGCCTGGCCAACATGTGGAGCATAGAGTTCCACCGTGTGTGCATGTCGCACAGCAGGCGGTGCACTGGCAGATGAAACCGATGTTGCAGGGTGCGCAGGGTGGCAGCGTCCTTGTGGGACTTGCGGAAATGTGCGCAGAGCCGGCGCACCTTTCCAAGCAGGTCTGACAAGCGTGGGTAGCTTTTCAGAAAGCGCTGAACCACCAAATTAAAGACGTGGGCCAGGTTACGGCCGTTGTCACACACGACCATGCCCGGTTGGAGGCTCAGCGGCGCAAGCCAGCGGTCGGTCTGCTCTGTCAGACCCTGCAGCAGTTCGTGGGCCGTGTGCCTCTTCTCTCCTAAGCTGAGTAGTTTCAGCACGGCCTGCTGACGCTTGCCCACCGCTGTGCTGCCACGACGCGCGACACCGACTGCTGGCGACGTGCTGCTGCTGACACATCTTGATTGCGAGACAGAGGTTGCGTAGGAGGAGGAGGAGGGTGGTTAAGTGGAGGAAGCATACACCGCCGCAGATACCACCACCGAGCTGGGGCCCGCTATTCTGGGGGTGGGTAGGACGTGAGCGGTCCCAGGCTCTGACTCTGTCCCAGCCTCCACTAAATTCACCCAATGTGCCGTCAGGGAGATATAGTGGCCCTGCCCGCCTGTGCTTGTCCACGTGTCCGTTGTTAAGTGGACCTTGCCAGTAACCACGTTGGTGAGGGCGCGTACAATGTTGCGGGAGACGTGGTCGTGCAGGGCTGGGACGGCACATCGGGAAAAGTAGTGGCGACTGGGAACTGAGTAGCGCGGGGCCACCGCCGCCATCATACCTTTGGAGGCCTCCGTTTCCACAACCCTATACGGCAGCATCTCCAGGCTGATAAATTTGGCTATGTGCACGTTTAACACTTGAGCGTGCGGGTGCGTGGCGGCGTACTTGCGCTTGCGCTCCAACACTTGCGCTAGCGACGGCTGGACAGTGCGCTGAGAGACATTGATGGATGGGGCCGAGCACAGCAGAAGTGAGGGTGTGGGTGCAGGCCAGGAGACGGTAGTGCCTGTGTCCTGAGAGGGGGGTTGGATCTCAGTGGCAGGTTGGGGCACAGGGGGAGAGGCAGCGGTGAAAACCGGAGGCGGTGAACGGCCTTCGTCCCACCTTGTGGGGTGCTTGGCCATCATATGTCTGCGCATGCTGGTGGTGGTGAGGCTGGTGGTGGTGGCTCCCCGGCTGATCTTGGCGCGATAAAGGTTGCACACCACTGTTCGTCGGTCGTCTGCACTCTCAGTGAAAAACTGACAGACCTTTGAGCACCTCGGCCTCTGCAGGGTGGCATGCCGCGAGGGGGCGCTTTGGGAAACAGTTGGTGGATTATTCGGTCTAGCCCTGCCTCTACCCCTGGACACCGCACTGCCTCTTGCAACCTGCCCTGCTGCTGCCCTTGCCTCCCCCTCTGAAGACCTGTCCTCAGTAGGCGTAGCAAACCAGGTGGGGTCAGTCACCTCATCGTCCTGCTGCTCTTCCTCCGAATCCTCTGTGCGCTCCTCCCTCGGACTTACTCCAATTACTACTACCTGAGTGATAGACAACTGTGTCTCATCGTCATCGTCCTCCTCACCCACTGAAAGCTCTTGAGACAGTTGCCGGAAATCCCCAGCCTCATCCCCCGGACCCCGGGAACTTTCCAAAGGTTGGGCATCGGTCACGACAATTTCCTCCGGTGGGAGAGGAACCATTGCTGGCCATTCTGGGCAGGGGCCCGGGAACAGTTCCTGGGAGTCTGCCTGCTCCTCAGAATGTGTCATTGTAATGGAGTGAGGAGACTGGGAGAAAGGAGGAGCAGCAGCAGCCAGAGGATTCTGAGTTGCAGCAGTGGACGGCGCAGAATTCTGGGTGGTCGATAGATTGCTGGATGCACTTTCTGCCATCCACGACAGGACCTGCTCACACTGCTCATTTTCTAATAAAGGTCTACCGCGTGGACCCATTAATTGTGAGATGAATGTGGGGACGCCAGAAGGTGCCTCCCTCCTAATCCCGCAGCAGTCGGCTGCGATACACCTGGATCAGGAGCTCGGCCTGTGCCCACACCCTGACTTGGGCCTCCGCGTCCTCGCCCGCGTCCACGTCCTCTAGGCCTACCCCTACCCCTCAGCATGCTTACCAGTAGTGCAGAAACAGAACGCTGTAATTAAATGTGCCGCTTATTGGCCTGTGGTTGGAGGCTGACTTCCCTTACGGAACGCACAGCAGATCCAGGAAACAATTTTGCGCAAAGCTGCTGTAACGCTTAGCTGCGTATTAATTAGGACTACTACCCCCAGCAGATAGATACTGTAGGCAGCGTATAATATTACGTATACTGTTTCCCTCTGGCGGGATCACGGCGCTGATGTAACAGAGACAGCAGATCCAGGAAACAATTTTGCGCAAGCCTGCTGTAACGCTTAGCTGCGTATTAATTAGGACTACTACCCCCAGCAGATAGATACTGTAGGCAGCGTATAATATTATGTATACTGTTTCCCTCTGGCGGGATGACGGCGCTGATGTAACAGAGATAGCAGATCCAGGAAACAATTTTGCGCAAGGCTGCTGTAACGCTTAGCTGCGTATTAATTAGGACTACTACCCCCAGCAGATAGATACTGTAGGCAGCGTATAATATTATGTATACTGTTTCCCTCTGGCGGGATGACGGCGCTGATGTAACAGAGAGAGCAGATCCAGGAAACAATTTTGCGCAAGCCTGCTGTAACGCTTAGCTGCGTATTAATTAGGATTACTACCCCCAGCAGACACGCAGTAAACTGAAGACGGTCACAGGCAGCCCAAATATAGTATTTTTCCCCAATTTTTTGGAAAAAGCCCACTGCCTATATAGCCTGAATATCTCTTTCCCTGCCTCACCAGTGCTGGCCCTATACTCTGTACAATGACTGCAGACTGCGGACGCAATGCTCTGCACGGCCGATATACAAAAAAAAAAATTGTGCAACACTGCTAAAAGCAGCCTCAACAGTACTGCACATGGTCAGATGTGGCCCTAAGAAGGACCGTTGGGGTTCTTGAAGCCTAAAATAACTCCTAACGCTCTCCCTATAGCAGCTCCGGCACCAACAGCACTTTCCCTGATCTCTGTCAGAACGCATCTGTGGCGAGCCGCGGGAGGGGCCCATTTATATACTCGGGTGACACCTGATCTCGCCAGCCACTCACTGCAGGGGGGTGGTATAGGGCTTGAACGTCGCAGGGGGAAGTTGTAATGCCTTCCCTGTCTTTCTATTGGCCAGAAAAGCGCGCTAACGTCTCAGAGATGAAAGTGAAAGTAACTTGAACACCGCGTGGTACTCGTTACGAGTAACGAGCATCTCGAACACCCTAATACTCGAACGAGTATCAAGCTCGGACGAGTACGTTCGCTCATCTCTACTAGCTTTGTATTCTTTTCCTCCTGCTATCACCCCAGCTATATTTGGGTTCTTTCTGATGATTTGGGCAAGGGGCTCCATCGCTAGGGCAAAGAGGGCTGGGGATAAGGGGCAGCCCTGTCTTGTTCCCCTCTGGACCAGTATTTTATTTACTGTTAAAGTGGGAAGTTTTAGTTCCGCGGTGGGGGTTGAGTATAGGGTAGTGTAGTGCTGTAATAAAGTTCCCCTAGATACCTGCTTTTTTTAGGACTGCGAGAAGGTAGTCCCATGATAAACTATTGAAGGCTTTTTCGATGTCTAAGGCTAAGGTTAGTTGTGGGGTTTTGTGGGTGTTTGATATGTGCATGAGGTTGAGGACTTTTCTAATATTGTCTGGTGCCTGTTGGGAGGGGATAAAGCCCACCTGATCTTTGTGGATCAGTGAGGGGAGAAGGGTGTTTAATCGTTTTGCTAGAATGTTGGTCAGAATCTTATAATCTAGATTTAGGAGTGAAATAGGCCTATAGTTTTTGGGAGAGGTGTGGTCTTTATTAGGCTTAGGGATAACTGTTATATGGGCTTTTAGGAATTCATCGGGGATTGTCTTTCCTAGTAGAATGTCATTATAGAAAAGTGTTAGGGGTTGTGAGAGGGAGGTGATGTATTTTTTATAGTACAGGGCCGTTAGGCCGTCCGGGCCTGGGGCTTTGCCTGGTTTTAAAAGCTTGATGGTCTCTTCCACCTCTTCTATGGAAATGTGTTGATTGCGGTGGTCGTTTCGATGTTCTGAAAGCTGTGGGAGTGTTTAGTTATTTAGAAAATCTTGGGGGGCAGAGGGATATTTTTGGGGTTTGTATTTGTAAAGTTTGTTGTAGAAGTCAAGGAACGTGAGGGCTATTTTGTCAGGGTTCACAGTGCATGATCCGTTTTGTGTTCTAATGGAGTGGACTATGTTAATTTTTTCTTTCGTCCTGAGGCGGGCTGCAAGTAATTTATCAGGTTTATTGGCTAGTTTGAAATAGACTGATTGAGTCCATTGAAGGGACTTTTCTGCCTGGGTTGTATATAGGAGGTCGATTTGAAGCTTAGTGTCCCGGATATTTTTCGTCAAGGCTATACTAGGACGTTGTTGGTTGGCTATTTCTTTTTTTTTTTAAAGGAATTTTATTTAGCCAGAAATTACCAAGCATATAAACACGGATAACTGGCACCGCAGGTGTCAGGTTCAGCAGACAGTACATTGCATGAAAAACAAGGTAGAGGCAATCTTTGCCTGCGTACGTACACATGTTTCTTCTTTGGCATGTAATACCTGGCTAGTGCTTTTTATTTCTTTTGTCCCCCCCCCCCCCCCCCCTTTTAAACTCTAACTTTATCGGTTATTGCTAAGCAGTTTAACCTTTGAATAGATCAACTGTGGTCAATCAGGAGAGAAAGCAAAAGCTTAAACTTAGACACCCCCCCCCCCCCCTCCCAACCCCTTGGCGCGACTCTTTTAGGGAGAACTGTGGGAATAGAGGAGAAAAAAAAGTTTTCTGAGCATAGGGTTTTAACGTAGAAAGCAGATTGAACAGGTGTCTCTCTTTTTATCCTTCTCTCTCCCTCACTCCCCCCCTACCACCTGGCTTGGCTCTCCCGACGCCGTCGGGGGCTTGGTTGGCTATTTCTAGCAAGGCAAGGCGTTTTTCTAGTGCTTGTAGAGCTCGTGTTTTTTCTCTCTTTTTGATGGAAGCAGTTCTGGAGATTTGGCCTCTCATGTAGGCTTTATGAGCCAGCCATACCCAAACTGGTTTTGAAGTGTTGTTGTCGTTTGTTGCCATAAATTCTGCCAGTTTTTCTGATGTTTGTGCGAAGGTTATGTGGTCTTTTAGTATAGATTCATTGAGTCTCCATCTCCTAGGCAAAGGTTGCGGGGTAGATTTTACAAAGTGAGTGAAGACAATGTCATGATCTGGCCAGGCGCATGGGATGTGTCTTGACTGGGCAAGTGTGTGGAGTAGGTGGGTTGAAACCAGGGCCCAGTCAATGCGTGAGTAGGATTTGTGCGGAGCTGAGATAAAAGTATAGCCTCTACTCAGGCCATGGACCTCCCTCCAACTATCTGCTAATGCTAGATCTTTCAGTGTAGCGGATATTGAAGTCCTTTGCGAGGGGCTTAATTTATCTAGGCTTTGGGAGGAGCGGTCCAAGGCAGGGGATAGAACCATATTGAAGTCACCCAACCAATATATAGAGGCTTTAGGTAATTCTTTTAGTTTTCTGGAGATTTGGGTGAATAGTTTGTAAGGGTTATTAACGGGGGCGTATGAGTTCACTAGGACTATTTTATGCTCCCGGAGCGTACCATGTAGTATGACGAATGTACCCAAAGGGTCTGATTCCGTTTTGTCTATTACGAGGGTGAAGGAGTTATGTAGAAGAATCATAACTCCCTGATGTTTTTTGGTTGCTACCGACGAAAAAGTCCTTGTATATTGAGGGTGTAGATAACTAGGAGAAGAGGATGAGGAAAAGTGGGTTTCTTGAAGGCAAACGATATTGGGCTTAATTTTAAGGTATTGCGTCAATGCTTTCTTTCTCTTAAGTGGGGAATTAAATCCTTTAACGTTGTGTGAGATTATGGTGGCCATATTGGGGAAGAGGGAGGGGGCTGAGTAATTCTGGGATGTAGCCAAGGCTTTGGGAGATTTATATGGTGGTGAGCATTAGGCAGGCGATGTGTGGAAACTGGTTTCAATGTAAAAGGTAACATTGTAGAGATAACAAGTAAAACAAATATCAAGGTGTCAAACAGTGTTGGGTCTTTAAACCCAAGATAACCCAAACTGAGTGTTCCCTTAAGATTGTCAAAAGGGGACACTCAAAGTCTGGTAAGGATTGGGCATCAAGTTTCTCTGCCACCTCCACGTGCGAGAATATATCATAAACCTAAACAGAAACAATCAAACCTGTCGTTCTAGTTCACTAGGTTTTTTTTTAAAACCTTAGAAATCCGGAGGGAACTATGTCTAAATACCGTTGTATTTATCCGCGTGGGGCCCATACAGCTTTTGTGGAGATGTTAATTCTGTGCCCCCTCAGCCGTTACGGTGGAGGTCAGCCGTATGAGAATTGAGTGCTGCAGGGCGCCAAGCGGGCAAAACATTTGTGGGTTTGGGACAAATCGTATAATCTCGGGGTGGAGATATTGCTTTCATTTACCATCATGGTGCGGGTCTGCGAAGGTCTGTCCATGTACGTCTCAGGAAATTTCACCTTCCGGTAGATAGTGTCAAGTAAATATTGAGGAATAGTCGAAAGGGACTTGGACTGTCCCGGGCCCCCTAAGGGAAGGACTAGGAGAGCCCAACTCCATCGAGGATAATAAACATTACAACTTGGGCGATACATATTTGTCTCAGGCGTTCTGGACACGGTTTTCAGTTGTGTTCGTTCTACGACGGGGGTTCCCCGCCGTTGTCCAGGAGCGCGTCGGTCGATGTTGTCTGGGGGATCTGCTCGGTTCACTAACGTAGGGGATGTGTTCTTCTTCTAACATACGCTTTCCTTCCTCCAAATTTCTTATCGAGAACGATCTTTGGTTGATGCGGACCAACAGAGCGAATGGGAAGTTCCAGCGGTATCTTATATTCGCTTGCTGCAGGGCCAAGGTTACGGGTCTCAGAGCTCGTCTTTTAGCAAGGGTGGACAGAGCAATATCAGCAAATATTGGAACTGAGGGGGGTGTATCTAGGTTGCGGGCCGCCATTAGAAGTTGGTCTCGCAACTCAGAGTAATGTAGCTTTAGAATTGTGTCTCTTGGAAGGTCGGTGTTGGTCAGTCTTGAAAGGGCACGATGTATTCTGTCTATACGGAGAGATTCATGCGCTACTTGGGGGAAGAGAGCGAAGAACAGGTTCGTAGCGACCTCTTTCAGGTTGATGATAGATTCTGGGAGGCCTTGAATACGTATGTTAGCTCTCCTGCTCTAGTTTTCAAAGTCCTCGCATTTTAGTTCGAGAGCTTCCACTCTTTCAGCATAGTCATCCCATCTTGCTCTTTCATGGTCTAGCGCATCGATGATGTCGTCGGTCTTGTGTTCAAGATCGTTAGTTCGCTGACCTAATTTGTTAATTTGTCTGGAGATGTCGGGAACTGCTGCCTGGAGTTCTTCTCAGAACAGTTTCTTGATGTGAGTAAGGAGCGTAGAGTCTTATGAGGAGAGGTCAGAAATTTGATGCGTGGCTGGTGGGTCAATGTTCTGCCCGGTGCTTGGGGAGTCCCTGGTATCGGGATTGTGGGGTGACTGCTCCATTTGAACTAGTGGGGAAAACTGATTAACTGAAAACAGTTCTGGTAATGTACACTGGGATGCCGCAGGTTGACCCTTGTTTTGTCTACTGATCCTCCTGGACATATTAGATATTCAATATTGTAGGTCGTCTAGTTTAGTGCTAAGTGATGTTTCTGTTTTGAAGAATGGGACGGGGTCAGAGCGCAGCTCATGGGTAGGCCGTAGTCATTCCACTAACTGCGTATGACCCTTTTCCTATGAGAGTGGGGGGGTTCCTAGGAGTAGGTGTCCTGGCACGGAGTTGTGTATATTCTGGAATATAAGCTTGAGTTTATGGCCGGTTGTAGGATGTCTTTGGGGATGTTGATATATGGATAGTCTCTTTCAGATAGTGTGTAGAGTCTGTGTCGCAGGTCTGGGGCTGCTGAGAAGGTATGCAGGTGGTCACTTTGCTGTGCTGGCTCTGGGTCTCCTGCAGGCTGCAAGGCTTGTCTGGTGGTCGCTTGTGAAATGGATCATATTTTCCTCCAGCAGGTTTCGGGGTATTCTGTAGCTTCCTAATTGTATAGTGTGCACATATAATGAAAGAAACCAATCGGACACAAGTCATCAGCCTTGAATCTCAACCAGCTCTCTCTAGGGTTACAATCCCCCAGAGCCCCAGGTTTTATTGAAACACATTTACCTGCCCTTTATGGGCGTTCAACAGATTACATCAGTAACGTATACATTTTCTTATTCGCTGGGTCATATAGAATTCGCCGCCTCCCTCCCCACCTTCTCTCAAGTCCAGTGTAGTGTGGACTTTGTCCTCTCAGCATGCGGTCGAGCTGAAGGAATTTCAGTGTACGTGGCAGTCTTTGAGAAGTTTCAGTGTTGTTTAAGTAATTTCAGTGTGGGGGCAGGGCTGGGGAAACATCCAAGATGAATACAAGCAATACATATAGTATTGTGATTTAACTCTTAGAGGCTGCTGTGAAACTTTGTATTAGTCACCATGCCATTGTCCAGCAATTACCATAATGAGATTATGCAGCCATTAGCCTCTGTAGAGTTAAATTACGACAGCTGCGCAATACTTCTAGTTTATTATGTTGGGGGTCTGTCAACGGAGACCAGTACGTATGTTACCTGAGTCCAAATTCAAAGGAGAATTATAATGAGCACTCATAGGTGAGAACCATAATAAGCCACTACACACACAGTCTAGTGAATCAGAATGAATTCTACTTTATTGTTGAACATTGCTAGTTTTTATGCAAGATGAAAAGAAGGCGTTTCCAAATGTTACCTGATACTAAGTTTCAAACTACTTTACTTCTGATATTGCTGACCAAGTCCTCATTCCAACAGATTACAATATAGCTGTAAATCAAACCTTCTAAACAAAAGGTATCAGCAAAACTGTGTGAAGTGGACATCAAACAGTTGTATATGATCATAAAGATTGACTCCACACTGTCTGAGTACAAACTTAATTACACCTCTTCCCAGACCAGAATGTAATCTTAAAAGTCCATCATGTTAAGTTCAACAATTTGCACATCAAAAGAGGGGGCATTGTTTCTAGTTTGCACATAAAACTGGTTTAGTCACCTACTTAGTATTCAGTACATTCTGGTCAAAAGTTCAAACTTGTAGTCAAGATGGCTGAATGAAATCATACATTTAGTATTTTAAAATCATCATCCAAATAAACGCTTGAATATACCTTTTTACATATGATTCTATATCCAAATTCTATTAGCAACTTCCGGAATGTTTTCCATATTTTTCATTTCCATATTACATAACATTATATAACCAAATAACTAATGTCACATTTATTACACTGTTTCCTTATCTTTCTTATGTTAGGTTATTTAAAAATAGGATTAACCCTTAACATAATCCCCCATTTGGACATCAGAGCCACCATTTTCTCCTGGTTCTATCACACGTTGGTGCCGGTTTCAGCCGGGTCCCCAGGTAGGAATGGTGCACTCTATGTCCATCTAGGGTATCAAAGACATTTAAATGGGTGCAGAAAATCGGCATTCAGTACATTTAGCTACACATGAAATTATTACCTTAATTGCAATATATACACATACGATTATACTAGTCGGACGATTGCAGAGTGTATGAGAATCTTTAGTAGCTGTTACTTCTGTTGCCTTAATCTGTTGGCATTTCCCGATTTCATTAGGGTCACAAGTAAAATTATAACACTCTTCAGCCAACGCAACATTTTTCACCTAAAACCGAGTCATATTTGTCCAATGTGTATATTCAACGGCATCGCAATGGGGACAATATTCATATATATTAAGGAAGGTGTTTTCCTGAACAACATTGTCATCTACTACACCACTATCATGGTGTACTATTGAGTATATGTCTCGAGGGGGAGTGAGGGAGAGAGAAGGATAAAAAGAGAGACACCTGCTCAATCTGCTTTCTATGTTAAAACCCAATGCTCAGAAAACTATTCTTTTTTTCTCCTCTATTCCCACAAATTTTCTTAAAGAGAGTTGCGCCAGGGGGTTGGGGGGGGGGTCTAAGTTTAAGTTTTTTTCCTTTTTTTTTTTTTTTTCCTTCTTTGTTCCTGATTGACCACAATTGATCTATTCAAAGGTTAAACTGTTGTTCAGTAATAACTGATAAAGTTAGAGTTTAAAGGGGGGGGGACGACGAAAGAAATAAAAAAGTACTAGCCAGGTATAGCATGCCAAGAAGAAATATACGTATGTACGCAGGCGAAGATTGCCTCTACCCTGTTTTTTATGCAATGTACTGTCTGCTGAACCTGACACCTGTGGTGCCAGCTATTTGTGTTAATATATTTGTTAATTCCTGGCTAAATAAAGTCTCTTTAAAAAAAAAAAAGAGTATATGTCTCGAAGAGTCTCTACAGGAGTGGGGACGGATAAGACACAAGTCCGTAAAATGTCCTCTCCACTCCTGAGATTGGGCATACACATGTGGGAAATATTTGCCCATCCAGTCCATCGCTTCTCAATGTGGATCGTTCGTAGTGGTGTTCCCCAATAAGAGGACAGTCCAATAAGACAAAATGCAGATGTCAAAGTCCAAATGCCCAGTACCCCCCCCCCCCCCCCCACCCACCCAAACAACGCTGGGATCCCACCCATCCCTTTTCCTCTAACTCGGTAACTTTCTTGCAGTGGGAGGCGTGTATCCAGGTAGCTCTCCCTTCTACTTTTACCGAAGTAGGTGTTGTCAACAAAACTTGGTATGGTCCATCAAACCTTGGTTCCAAGGCCTTTCTTACGTGTCTTTTTACGACCACCCAGTCTCCAGACTGCAAGGAGTGAGTCCCCTCTAGGTCATCAGAGTCTGGAATTGGGGAAAATACTAGATCGTGTGTTATTTTCAGTTTACGACATAGTACTTGTACATATTCAATAACCTTATCACACCCCTGCTGCAGGGCCTGTGGATGGTACAGGCCTAATCTTGGCACTGAGCCAAACAGTACTTCATACGGAGAAAGACCTGTCTTTCGATTGGGGGTGGTGCGTACAGAATAAAGAGCCATCGGGAGGCACTCTGGCCATGGTTTTCTAGTTTCAGCCATGGCTTTTTGGATTTTGAGTTTTAAAGTACCATTAAGTCTTTCTACTTTTCCCGAACTCTGCGGATGGTAGGGAGTATGGAAGGCTTGTTCCACTCCAAGGGCTGACATCACCTCTCGCATCACTTCACCTGAAAAATGTGTACCTCTGTCACTCTCAATTATCTCTAGTACCCCAAATCTACATACAAGTTCTGACACAAGTTTAGTCGCTGTACATTGTGCGGTGGCTTTGAACAGGTCCACACACACAAGGACGTACTCATACCTACCTGATTTGGGAAGCTGGATGTAATCGATCTGTAATCTCTGACAGTGGTCTGGGTGTGCACTTCCGGGGGGCTCCTTACCACTTGACCTGGATTGTGCAGGGTGCACACTTCACATGCCTTCACATATGCCTTTGCCAACCTGTCGAACCCTGGAGCATACGATACCTTGTCTACAACAGAAACCATAGCATTCCGAGAGGCATGCACTTTCCCGTGAGCTAGGATGGCGAGGTGGGGGTAGGCAGCCTCTGGTACATCATCTACGTCCTGTAGGACGCCAAATCCCAAATCAACAAGAGTGGTGGGGCCAAGATCCAACTTACAGCACAAGGGGTCTTGCGTCCTGTCCAGGAGAGCTGCAGCCTTGGCTGCCCTATCCGCTCTATCATTTCCCTTGCTCTCTGGTGACTGCCCCTGCGTGTGTGCTTTAACCTTTATTATGGCCACCTGTTCTGGCAACATGATGGCCTACATTTAATCTTAATGGGCTTGCCTTGTGCCGTGAGAAAGCTCCTGGACCGCCAAATAGGTCCATTATCGTGTGCAGTACCAAAGGCGTACCTGGAATCAGTGTAAATGTTAGCAGTGGTACCTTTTTCTCAGCCTCCTGCGCTGACATGTGTAGCGGCAGTGGTTTTTGTACAAGCATCTCATTCAGTGTGACTACTTCAAAACCTGTTACAAACCTTCCTTCGTCATTCAGGTATCTAGATCCATCCACAAACATTTCAAGGTGGGGGTTTAGGAGGGGTTTGTCAGTGACATGTGCGAACCCAGCTGTCTCCTGCTCCATGAGCGCTGCACAATCATGCTGGTGTTCTGCATCAAAGGCCTCCTCCTCATCATCAGTCACAGAATTTGCAAAAAGCTGGTCCCCTGTACTTACTCCCCCATTTGAATCAGTGTCACCTAATGGTAATAAGGTGGCCGGATTCAAAGTGGTGCAACGTTGAAATGAGACATTGGATGAAGAGTGTACTGCAAGTTCCATTTTGATCTGTCTAGAAAGGGACAGATGTCTACGGCTTACCTGTGTCAGGATACCATGTATGTCATGTGGGGTGTAGATTCTCTTTGCTGGCTTTGCAGCCATTCTACTCTGATGGAGGAAACACAAAAGGCTTAGTGATGCATTGAGGTAACTGTTTGTGTCAGGAGTACATAAAAGAAAAATAAAAATAAATCATCAACATATTACAAGAGGGCGGTGCCCTCGGGAATTGGCCAGGCGTCTAATACCAGCTTCATGCATTTGGTGAACTGGTTTTGGGCTATTCTGAGCCTCTTGTGGCAGCACTGTCCAACAGTACTGCTTTCCTCTGAAGGTAAATGCAAACAAATCCTGACAGTCTGTCGAGATCCGTCTGACTGGTAGCCCAAAGGCTCGAAGGAACGACACTAAGAACTTGTTCCTCTGCGTGCGTAAGAGTGAAGACAGGGAGAGGTGTCGCTAGGTCTGCTGCCATCCGACAGAAGGTCGGGTGACTTTCAGACCCGGGGTGTATACAAGCCTCACCGGACGGGTGAAGTTCGATACAACATCCCAAGGGTCCCATCACGTCGGTTCCCAATATGCTTTCAGGACTTTCCAGCACAAGAAAACGCATGAGGCAACGCGACCCTTTAAACATTACCTCTAGCGGTTCAGTTTCTGCCAGCTGAATCGGCACTCCTGAAACCCCTTGCACCGATTACTGCTAGACAATCAGGGTGGTATTCTATTTAAAATAGATCAGAACCTTGTTGCAAAAAAAATTTAAAAAATTGCTGACCTGCAATACCTAGATCACCTATGTCAGATGTCCAGTTCCTTAGGCTAAGCAATGACCCAGGAGAACAACCTTTGTTTTGCAGAATTGGACTTTGTCTTGGAGGTGGCTTACTATTTGTCAGGACCTGCGGAAAGCTGAGTTTCTGCAGTAGCTATGAAGACAAATACATGAGCCGGATCCACCAAGAGAGCAGTTAGTTTACAAACCTCTTCTGAACTGTCACCTGAGGTCTCAACCCGTACCGAACCATCTGGTGAGAATTTTGATGGATGCAGATAAGGCTTGTAAGATATTAGTACAAATAACAAAGACATGAATTACAACAAGGCAGAATAATCCACAAACATCTAGCCACATTGGAATATGATATTCTTTAAGCAAATTCATTGTTAATCTGATCCTGCCTGCAATGTCTCATCAAATTTAAGAAAAAAAAAACCTTTCCTAACTGCCCAAGCTTCTCACCCCCCCCCCCTTTCAGAGAAGAGAGGGATGAAACATTACGTCATCTAGCTCCACCCCTTCGATGCTGGTCATTTGCATGTCTCTCCTATAGAGCATTCTCTCAGCGACAGTACAATACTAACAGCATTTAGCAGTGATACAGACGTCCAACCAATCACAGAACTGATATTTACCCAAAAAGCAAAAATATACCTTAAAAATCCCTGTGTTTTCTATTTTTAAGACCGTATAATTCACGTAATTCATTACAAGTTTCTTATTCCATCAGCGTTTGTCCCTCTCTCTATGACCCTGAATTTTATCTCTCTATGAAACAGAACAATAGCTAAGATTTTAGAGAGCAGCCAGAACATTCAGACTTTAAACAGCATTAATCACTAGTAATTACAAGAGGTATATTTCTCTGAGGATACGAATAGTTAAACACATAGAAAAGAAAACATGCTAAGCGCTTCTAACAGCGCAACATTTTCTGCATTTTTAACGCTTATATTCTTAAAAGCCCCCACAGATGTGAGTGGGGTATAACTTTCTTACACTTTCTTACACTTTGTTGTAGAAGACTAAGACGTACAACAAAGATTAGTTTACATAACATCAAGACATACAAGACAAACAATAATGGTTATTTGTCACATAATTGTCCACAGATTTTGCATGAACTTGCTTTATGTCCCAAAGGAACACAAACTATAAAAGAATTCCCTTTCTCTGATATCTTTCATGTGTTTTTCCCGTCCCTTTTTAAGTCCTATCTTTCTATATTTTATAAGCTTGTCTACATACGTCTCCCCCTTCCCTCTCCTTACTATTGGACTTACCTCTTGATTTATCACTACCACATAGTATTGAGGATGCGCACAGCTTCCTCAGATAAATCTGGCGGTCCCACAGACCTTTTAGTCCCTTCTGCCAAGCCCGCAACTGGCAGGACAACTATGGACTTGTTCCTCTGTTTTTACCTCAATCACACAGTATAAGGATGCATACAGCTGCCTTCGGGTAAATCAGGCCAGTCCCTTCTGCCAAGTCCGTAACTGGCAGGACACTTATTTATCACACAGACCTTATTTATTTCCCACTATTCATCACTAAGTATACAGAACCTTATATCACACAGTACACTAAGGACCCCTGGTCCCTGGTCCTAGAATAGTTTTACGGAACTCCTTAGGGGGGGTTTAGGGGAGACCAGATCTCTCTTTCAAGGGAACTTCTGGTGATATTATAACAGATCTAGTAAAAGCAAATTATGGCTAAAATGACACAGACTATCAACGTACAGATTTCAACAATTACTACAGGCAACATGGCAATATACACACAAGGGTTCTTCCGTCTAGCACGGTTACTAAGAACACCGTAAATAACAGGCAGAAGCGTCCTATATAACATGCAGCGACTCACCTCCTGTCAACACGAGACTGAAGTCAGGGGAGCCCAGAGCTGGAGTGGCAAGTCAAGGGCTTACCTTACACCGGTGTTTTGCAGATCTGGGGTCCCGTGGCCTCTGGTCCGCTGGTCGGCAGGTAGGGTCGTCAGGTATCGGCTGCAGGTAAGGAGTTAGCCTCTGCCTCACGTTGGGCGCCAAATAAACTGTTGGGGGTCTGTCAACGGAGACCAGTGCGGATGTTGCCTGAGTCCAAATTCAAAGGAGAATTATAATGAGTACTCATAAGTGAGAACCATAATAAGCCACTACACACACACAGTCTAGTGAATCAGAATGAATTCTACTTTATTGTTGAACATTGCTAGTTTTTATGCAAGATGAAAAGAAGGCGTTTCCAAATGTTACCTGATACTAAGTTTCGTGAAATTCACAGAGGCTTCTTGAGGAAGCTGAGATGGATCAAACATTTTGCCATCAATGATAGTAAAAGGGCTTTGGAATTTGGTTTAGAACCTAGCGATATGTTCACATTAAGGGAACTGGAAACTCTAGAACAGGACAACTCTAAAGGGAGGGGAGAAGGACCATTTACAGATCTCAAACTTAACAGCACCAAATTTCCTCCTCAGGGGCAGTCTCCATATGTGGACATTTTTGAAAAAATCATTCAAAATGAAATTAAGAACTGTCCAGTCCCCCCTAACAGAAAGAAGAACTTGTCCTCAAAAGAACTAGAGGCCCTTAAGAGTCTTGAGAATAACCGCGACATAATAATCAAGGCCGCGGACAAGGGTGGCAACATAGTCATCCTCTCACGCATCGACTATGTCGCCATGTGCAACAGAATTCTCAATGACACAATTACATATAGGACCTTGTCCCAGGATCCCACGGATACCTTCAGAGGTTCCCTTAAAGTTCTCCTAGACCAAGCTCTTCAGGACTCCTGCATTGATAAACTGGAATATGACTTTCTCCTCCCCACGCACCTACAAGTGGCCACATTTTACTCCCTTCCTAAGGTGCATAAGGGACTCCATCCCCTTATTTTCGGGGGTTGATAGCCTTTCTCAAAACAGCGGGATCTATATTGACAAAATTTTACGGCCATTCGTACAATCGCTTCCATCCTTCGTCCAGGACACTCCGGATATCTTACGACATCTGGAGGGTATACATGTGGAAAAGGGGGTGTACCTAGCCTCCCTTGATATTGAGGCTCTATATAGCTCTATACTGCATCACATCGGCATAAGAGTGGTACATCATTTCCTCAAGCAGCGCGGTTGCGACTATATTAGACACAACCAGTTTGTACTTGACCTCCTTGAATTCATACTCACCCACAATTATTTCTTATTTAACGGCAGGATCCTCCACCAGCTCAGGGGCTCCGCGATGGGGAGCCCAGCTGCCCCATCTTACGCAAATCTGTTCCTGGGCTGGTGGGAGGAGCATCTTGTCTTTTCCGAGGGTAACAGTATGTGGACGGAGAAAATTCTAACCTGGCACCGCTACATCAACGACGTCTTCCTCCTCTGGTCGGGGACAATGGCAGAGTTCCAATCTTTTGTCCTACATTTAAATGTCAACGACATCAATCTTAAGTTCACTTCTGAAATACAGGAACAGTTCTTGGCCTTCTTGGACATCTGTATTTCAAAAACCGCTCAAGGGTACCTATCCACCACACTATATAGAAAAAAGACAGCCACTAATAGCTTGCTGTCCTGGCAGAGCTGTCACCCCTACCCCCTACGCCGTGGGATCCCTAAAGGGCAATTTTTAAGGCTAAAGAGGAATTGCTCATCAGAGACCACATTTTTGAATGAGGGCATCAAATTAAAGGAGAGATTTCTCCAGAGGGGATACCCCTCTAAAATTATCGATCAAGCCTTTGATTTTGCAAAAAAACAAGATCGAATAACCTTATTGAAACCACGGGCAAAAACATCTACCAAGACGGCAAGGGTGATCGGCACCTATGACGATGGAGTACCCTTCATGCAAGAATTATTGCAGAAATATTGGCATATCTTGAAAGATGTCCCTGATATTAAAGATGCTATCCCGGATGTTCCACTCTTCACATTCCGAAGGGGTAGGAACCTTAGAGATCACATCATCAAAAGTCATCTTGACACAGACCAGAGTAGACGCACATGGCTGGGGTCAGCTCGACCCAACGGTACCTTCCCATGTAATGATTGTGAAGCATGTCCCTTCATTCAGAAAGGGAAGAAATTCTGTTGTGCCACGACTGGTGCCTCATACGAGACAAGAGACTTCGTCAACTGTAGATCATCACATCTGGTCTACGTTGCTACCTGCCCGTGCCCCAAGAACTACGTCAGTAAGACCATACAGGAATTCCGTAGACGTATCTTGGGGCACGTGGGCAACATCAGGAGGGGGGAAAGTACCCCGCTGGCTAACCACATGTGCCAAATCCACTCTGACGATATGTTTAACATCAAATTTCAGGGCGTCGAATGCATCCGCAGTTTCGGAAGGAGAGGCGACACCAACCGAAAAGTATTACAAAAGGAATCTCAGTGGATCTTCCGTCTGGACTCAGTTTCCCCAAATGGCCTTAATGAAACCCTTCCGTTTGGCTGTTTCTTATGACTGCTTGTGTTACCATTAACTCCATCATGGGAGTGAGCATTTCACAATTTGGTTTTATCCTATCTTCTATACCTATCCCATTACCTAGGCTATCATCTGTTTAACATTTTTGGTAGGTCGGTCTCACCAGCACCAGCAATGGTATATTTATTACTAATACTGACAAGGGTAGTGTTGTGAGACTCTGCATTCCCCAAAATGGGTCCAGCATCATGGAATATTTTTTATAATCATATATATTGATCTTTCTTATAATCACTATCTTCTGATATATGATGCAATCGTTGCAGAGCGCACTATCTTTTTACCATTTACTGCATCTACAATAGCTGGTTTACACATCCCTTCCATTATGGATACATACAGATCGCCAATATTTCTATTATCCATCAATCTATATGATAATAGGGTAGTTCAGGTCAGTCCCCCGCCCCTTCCATGAGACCCTGTAAGCGTCCCCGTTGCCATAGCAAGCCGGCATTCATACCCCACACATCGGGGCAGGTTTCCGATATTGGCTCCTCCCCCTATCAATGACACTCCGTCATGTGACTTCACCGTGCGTGCCTGCATCATTGCCTTCCGTCCCTGCAGTTCATACAGAGCAGGGAATATACTCGCGACCGACTCCTCCTCCACACGTGATCCTCGGTCACGTGACCACGCACATACGCGATTACGTCACCACTGGCCATCATCGGCTCTGGAATATGGCATCATTACCGATCGGACTTTGTGCTGAATAAAGGCATACACCGCTCGTCCACATACTGGAGCAAACTTATGTATCACCACCAAAAGGTGGCTTCAGTACTGTTTCTTTCTCTTTTTTTTTTTTTTTTTACGATAGGTGTCGATTATCCTCCCAAGGGGGCGTACCCTAACTCTACCCTCGCGCATCTATTGGCTAATAGGATCACACCCCTCTTGGGGCGTCAACCTCTCAGCTGCTTTATAAGGAGACACATTCTCTCATAGACCTCATTATCCTCCAGTCTACCATCCAGACTGGAGGTGCTGCTGCATAGCTCTCTCGCTCCTACTTGATCTATCTTTACTGGGTATTTTGCCCTACTAGTAACAGCATTGAATCTCTTGGCTTTAGAATAGATTGGTTACAAGTATCTACTTTTTGGCTTTATTTAAGGCTCGCTGGCTAACCACTATTTTTGGGCGACCGTCTGTCTGCACTGGTTGTGCTTCTAGGCTACTGTCCTTGGTGGTAATTGTCCACCCTTTAGGAGTTTTTGAGAGGGGTGCACGGTCCAAGGGCCCGCATACTACCATCATCAGGCCTTGCGGTATCGTTGCACTCGTTCTATGCCAAGGTACGGCAGCCTTGTTTTCCCATATCAGCTAGGGTTATCGTACCCATTCTTAGTACAACTCTTCTACAATAATAGGTTCCTGATGAAGTCAGTACTCTGACGGAAACGCATCGAACCAAGAACCAAATACGAATTAAATTTCATTCGTGAATCAACTCATCCACTTCTGGCATTGGTCCAGGATTCTCTTTTGAGAGACTCGTTATACCCATGAGTTGCTTGACCGCAGTTTTGGTCATTAGCCTTGTACCATTGTTGGTTGGCACCAACATATACTAATTTCGTGTATAGGTGCCTTCCTCTCACTATATGAGCCGTTCACTCATATGGGGCTTTTTTTCTCCTAGCATCTTTTATTACTAGCTCAACATAGAGCTGTTCTTGAACATGTATGTTTGTCTATGTCACGTTGTGTCAGTGAGGCACCTTGAGGTTTTAAAATATTGTTTATTAAAAGCTACGTTTTAGGAATACATTCAGTGAATATTACTGATACTAAGTTTCAAACTACTTTACTTCTGATATTGCTGACCAAGTCCTCATTCCAACAGATTACAATATAGCTGTAAATCAAACCTTCTAAACAAAAGGTATCAGCAAAACTGTGTGAAGTGGACATCAAACAGTTGTATATGATCATAAAGATTGACTCCACACTGTCTGAGTACAAACTTAATTACACCTCTTCCCAGACCAGAATGTAATCTTAAAAGTCCATCATGTTAAGTTCAACAATTTGCACATTAAAAGAGGGGGCATTGTTTCTAGTTTGCACATAAAACTGGTTTAGTCACCTACTTAGTATTCAGTACATTCTGGTCAAAAGTTCAAACTTGTAGTCAAGATGGCTGAATGAAATCATACATTTAGTATTTTAAAATCATCATCCAAATAAACGCTTGAATATACCTTTTTACATATGATTCTATATCCAAATTCTATTAGCAACTTCCGGAATGTTTTCCATATTTTTCATTTCCATATTACATAACATTATATAACCAAATAACTAATGTCACATTTATTACACTGTTTCCTTATCTTTCTTATGTTAGGTTATTTAAAAATAGGATTAACCCCTAACAATTACAAATCAATAGACATTTTACGCTAACTAATCATCATGTCTACTACAATTGGGCCGTTAATCAATGTGGCCTGCTGCCAAGAACGGGGGGTTCTCTGGGGGTAGTTTCTTGGGGTGTCCCCACTGCCTTGCCGAGCCGCAGGGCTCACTTTTAATCCCAGCTCCTCAGCAATGGTCTGCTACAGGCTCCCGTGGGGGCTGTACTGGGCAGCACTTACTTGTGTGCCTGCAGCTCCCTCTCTCCCTTTTCCGCTTGCTCCTTGGCTAGCCCTCTCTCACCAGTAGCTGCTTCTCCGGTTCCGCCACTCCACAGCAGAGGCCCGCTGCTGTTATTCGCGGCGGGCCTACACTTCCGGTCGGCCGCGTCTGAAAATTTAGCCCAGGGATGCTCCCGGTCCAGTAGGCCACACAATCGCGGTGCCGGCTAGAGACCCACGGAAGGTCTCGTTTTGTAGCTCTGGGTCCGGTGGTGTCCGCGGTGGTGGTTTCGGCCCCGGGGGAGCACTCGGGCATGGTTAAATTCCACCGTCGCTTTCCTGAAGCCAGGAGCTCTGGTTGCAGCGTCTGTTCCCGCCGCTGGCTCTTCCTCCCTCCTTTTAACCCCGTGCTGCACTGCAAAACTTACAGGGGTTACGGCTTCTTGATGACCGGCGGGGAAGCCCCTTGCTGCATATGGGGCTGCTGTATGCCTTCTGCAGCTGAGGCCACTGTATGCCTTTTCTGTACATCAGTTGTGCCCTTCCAGAACCTGCAGCCTAAGCAACTCTGGAGCCAATCTGGTACACGGGGAGCGTGACCCCACTGTCAATCTTAACTCCACCAGTAGTTTCTGGTGGCATCAAGATAACAATAATACCTTGTCGCCGCTGGAGGGGCGTCTGGAATCAGCGACCCCTCTTTACCACCTATACAAACAGTACCTACTTGTACAGCAGGTGCCCCTATATTAGGAGCGCCAAGAGCTCCCTGAGTCTCTGAGCTCTTAATAGTACCAGAAACCCGGGCTGAACTAGGAAACCGGGGCTCTACTCCATCCCTCCTCTTTCTCTATCCTGTTCTTCCTCTCTCTCTATCCTGTCCCTCCTCGCTCTCTATCCTGTTCTTCCTCTCTCTCTATCCCATCCCTCCTCTCTTTCTATCCTGTTCTTCTTCTCTCTCTATCCTGTTCCTCCTCTCTCTATTCCATCCCTCCTCTCTCTCTATCCCATCCCTCCTATCTTTCCCTATCCATCCCTCTCCTCTCTCCCTATTCAGTCCGCTTTCTCTCTCTCTATCCCATCCTATCTCTCTCTATATCCTATCCTATCTCTCTCCCTACCCCATCCCTCCTCTCTTTCTCTATCCCTCCTCTCTCTCTCTATCTCGTCCCTTCTCTGCGTCTCTATCCTGTCCCTCTGTGGTGGCCCAGCAGGTCCTACAGGATGTATAGGGTAAACCAGGCAGCATCTGATGAGTTTCAACAAGTAAATTACTTTTATTCCTCCATAATACAAAGAGACGGCAGCGTTTCGGCTTCAACTGAAGCCTTTCTCAAGCCGAAACGCTGCAGTCTCTTTGTATTATGGAGGAATAAAAGTAATTTACTTGTTGAAACTCATCAGATGCTGCCTGGTTTACCCTATACATCCTGTCTATCATTTCTGGCCTTGATCCGGGCCTTGCTGGGCTGGTACATTTTCTGCCTCGCTTTGAGCACCGATTCAAGTTGGTGATATCCTTGTTGAGTGCTGCGTTGCCATACATTACAGTAGGTCCTACAGAACACTCACATCACACTTGTCCTGTCACACCTGTCTATATGCCATCCATGGAAATAGAAGGTGCCGTCTGTAGGAGAGACCCTGTTTCTCCCCTTCTCTTTTAAGCCTGATGTCAGCTGGTCTCTCATTGTCTGACAGTCAGGTTTAATTTCACTGGTGCAGAGCCCAAGGGCGGTAAAGCCACAACACGAGTCCCTATGCAAGAGTGGGAGAAGTCCAGGAAGTGCGGGAATGGAACAGAGGGGATAAAAGAAGAAGTCAGTGAGCAGTTAGGCAGACTCAGCTGGGTGTGAGAGAGCAGAGGTTGCAGTTCAGTCGTGCCAGAAAGGAGGAGTTACCAGTACCAGAGCAAGCCAGCAGTTCAGCACATTTTCCCTTCAAAGGTTGAGTGAGGTGTAAACCCGTTCCCTTGGCTGCCCTCAGCGGAGGAAGGAAGAGCTTTCTGAGGTCCATCTTCATCAAACAGTGAGTCATAGCTAACCGGTGAATTCAAAGCCAGGATTAGCTGTTCAGCCACTCAGCCCTCTGCTTCATCTACACTTCACTATAATCCAAATCAATCCTTCATCGAAAACAGTTAGTGGGAAAATTGTCTAGCCAAATCAGTTTAGAAAGAAAGGAAAGGAGAAAGCGTTGAAGTCAGGTTTTTATTAAAACCAAATCTCTGTATCTACTCATTGTGTACAATTGCCTGCCTAGTACTGCATCTGCGTGTATCTGTTTCAAGTGATTATCCACAGCACTGTAAATCAAGTTGTATTTCTAATACCAAAAGTTAGTAAATCTGTACACGCCCAGATTTTTCAACTATTGCTGGATTCGACTCAGTTATTTTTTCGGCATACCACCCCAAGTCCAGACAGAGTGTTGGCATCACCGTGACAAGACAATGGCTCCAGCCATACGTGGTACAGTAAATTCTTTGGGGTATTACACCTCCTCTCTCTATCCCGTCCCTCCTCACTTTCTATCCCGTCCCTTCTCTCTCTCTCTATTCTGTCCCTCCTCTCTCTCCCTATCCTGTCCCTTCTCTTTCTCTATCCTGTCCCTCCTCTCTCCCTCTATCCTATCCCTTCTCTCTCTCTATTCCATCCCGTCTCTCACTCTATTTTGTCCCTTCTCTCTCTCTATTCTGTCCCTCCTTTCTCTCTATCCTGTCCCTTCTCTCTATCATATTCCTCCTGTCTCTCTATCCAGTCCCTCCTCTCTCTCTATCCGTTTCTCTTCTCTCTCCCTATCCTGTCCCTTCTCTTTCTCTATCCTATCCATCCCTCTTCTCTTTCCCTATCCTGTCCCTTCTCTCTCTCTCTCTCTCTCTATCCTATTCCTCCTTTCTCTCTATGCTGTCCCTTCTCTCTTTATCTGTCCCATCAAAACAGAGGCCAAGCCAACTGTTTACCAGCAGGAAATACATTACTTATCCTGTACTGCTCCTGAGTTACATCCTGTATTATACTCCAGAGCTGCACTTACTATTCTGCTTGTGGAGTCAGTGTGCACATACATAACGTATCCTGTACTGATCCTGAGTTAAATCCTGAATTATACTCCAGAGCTGCACTCACTAATCTGCTGGTGGAGTCACTGTGTACATACATTACTTATCCTGTACTGATCCTGAGTTACATCCTGTATTATACTCCAGAGCTGCACTCACTATTCTGCTTGTGGAGTCAGTGTGCACATACATTACTTATCCTGTACTGATCCTGAGTTACATCCTGTATTATACTCCAGAGCTGCACTCACTATTCTGCTGGTGGAGTCACTGTGTGCATACATTACTTATCCTGTACTGATCCTGAGTTATATCCTGTATTATACTCCAGAGCTGCGTTCACTATTCTGCTGGTGGAGTCAGTGTGTATATACATTACTTATCCTGTACTGATCCTTAGTTACATGCTGCATTATACTCCAGAGCTGCATGCACTATTCTGCTGGTGGTGGATTCACTATGTACATACATGACTTATCCTGTACTGATCCAGAGTTATATGTTGTATTATACTCCAGAGCTGCACTCACTATTCTGCTGGTGGAGTCACTGTGTACATACATTACTTATCCTGTACTGATCCTGAGTTACATCCTGTATTATACCCCAGAGCTGCACTCACTATTCTGCTGGTGGAGTCACTGTGTACATACATTACTTATCCTGTACTGCTCCTGAGTTACATCCTGTATTATACTCCAGAGCTGCTCTCACTATTCTGCTGGTGGAGTCAGTGTGTACATACATTACTTATCCTGCACTGCTCCTGAGTTACATCCTGTATTATACTCCAGAGCTGCACTCACTATTCTGCTGGTGGAGTCAGTGTGTACATACATTACTTATCCTGCACTGCTCCTGAGTTACATCCTGTATTATACTCCAGAGCTGCACTCACTATTCTGCTGGTGGAGTTACTGTGTACATACATTACTTATCCTGCACTGATCCTGAGTTACATCCTGTATTATACTCCAGAGCTGCACTCACTATTCTGCTGGTGGAGTCACTGTGTACATACATTACTTATCCTGTACTGATCCTGAGTTACATCCTGTATTATACCCCAGAGCTGCACTCACTATTCTGCTGGTGGAGTCACTGTGTACATACATTACGTATCCTGTGCTGCTCCTGAGTTACATCCTGTATTATACTCCAGAGCTGCACTCCCTATTCTGCTGGTGGCGGATTCACTGTGTACACAGTACTTACCCTGTATTATACTCCTGCACAGGAACAGTTGTGGTTTCCTATATGAGATTACTGTGCAGTGACCAGGGTGTAGCTACTGTGGGTGCAAAGGTAGCAGTCGCTACCAGGTCCCGGAGCCATAGGGGCCCCAGAGCCCCTCTATCACATAAGAAAACACCTGTATCATAAATGGCACATAGAAGGTAGGAGGTCCTGTTATAGATTTCCCATTGAGGCCCAAGCACTTCTAGTACGTCTCGGCTCCCGTCAGCCATGTGCAGAAGGGCTTCTTTCAAGGTATTTTTATTGCTTTTACATTAACATACACAATACTTGTAAATTGTTACACATAACAATGAGCTAATACCGTTTGGTTGCCCAGATAACAGAGAACTTCAAATTTTCTTGAATGGAATACAACAACAAATCTCTTTGAACTGAACATTCTTCACGGTCTTGTTATTTCTATAGTAGATGTTAACATCCTAAGGGGGGGTGGGTTTACACGACAAGAGGGGAAGGAAGGGATTAGAGGAAAGGTGGTGGGAAAGGGGGGGGGGACGGTAATATCCAGGCTATCCTTTTTTACTTTTCCTTGTCACGTCTGATCTACAGTCTTACTCATATTTGCCCGTAAGCAACCAGTTTTGAAACCCAGGGGTGTTTCGTATATCTATCCATAGTGCCCATGTTTGGTAAAACTTATCATAACCTAGCTGGTCCTCCGTTAATCTGATCCTCTCCATTCGTTCAATCTCATCCATCACCCCTACCCATGCACTTCTGGGAATTTCCAGACTCTGTTTCCAGAACCTAGGAATTACCTGCCTTGTGGCTATAATGAAGAATTTTAGCAATCCCTTCCTGAGTTGGTGTGCATTTTCGTGAGTGATGGACAGGAGTGCCATTTCCGGTGTCAGAGTTATTGTTTCTCTTCCCGTCTTTTCGAATAAATGTTTCATATCTTGCCATATGGTTGCGACCATGGGGCAGTCCCACCAAATGTGGAGCATTGAACCCACCTCACCCCCACAACGCCAGCATGTATTCGGGGTTTCGGGGAAGAAGGAGTGTAGTCTTTCCGGTGTCAAGTACCATCTTGATACTATCTTGAAATTTAACTCTTGGAGCCTGCTGGAAACCGACATTTTATGAGTAAGCTGAAACGCTTTGCTCCATAGTTCCTTCGAGAAAGACCGGCCCAATGCCTCCTCCCACGCACCTATCCACCTAGGTTGGTGACTTCCTAGTTGTTCCTCTATTAGATGGTTGTAGAGTATTGAGACGGTATGTCTGGGAGCCTCCCTAGCGCAACATAGCTCCTCAAAGGGGGTGTATGTCATTTCCCATCCTTGAGTAGGTTTTATCTTCCCCAGGTAGCTACGCACTTGTAGGTATTGCATCCATGAGCCCGGCGCCTGCCTGTGGTCCCCTCCCAGGGACCCCATGTCCCGTATGTCTCCCAATTCCACCACCTCCCCCACCCTGGCCTCCACTCCTGGAGGTATAAACTCCAGGTTGCGCAACGGCAAAGTTGCCTCAAGATGTGGGTTTCCCGTCAGTGGGGTAAGAGGTCCCGGGACCGTGGTCTTACAACCCCCTTTCCAGGCGCCCAGTAATGTGCTCATCATGAATGATGCCTCCTCCTTTTCCCAATTAACTTTCCCCGGGATCCAGAACGCCCCTCTAGTCTCAAAGGTGTTATTACGGTTTTCTATTTGAACCCAAGATTTGTTCTCTCTATGATGAAATAAATCTAGTATGAAGGATCCTATAGCTGCCTTGTGGTATAGGCGAAAGTCGGGAAGTCCCACTCCGCCCTTCTCTTTTGGCTTAGTTAAACTTTTATGACTAAGTCTTTTGGATCCTCCTTTCCATATGAACTTTAGTATTTGGCTACGTAATCTGTCGAAGAAGGTGTTTGGGAGGTTACATGGGGCCGTCTGGAAGATATATAGTATTCTTGGTAAAACATCCATTTTAATTGCGTTCATTCTTCCGAACCAAGATAATGTGGCCCCGGACCATCTCTCTAAGTCTCTCTCGAATGTTGATAATATTGGCCTGTAATTGAGTTCAAATATCCGGGATAGATCCGTCGGGATCTGTACTCCCAAGTATTTGAAAGAGTCGCCTTTCCAAAGAAATGGGAAGGCCTCGGCGAGGTCTCCCGCCTCTCTTCCTGGGATCGAAATGTTAAGAATCACCGACTTTTGTGCGTTGATTTTATAGTTGCTGAGTTCACCAAAGGCTGTGAATTCTTTCATGATATTGGGGAGACCCACCCGAGGCTCTGTAACATAAACCAACAAATCATCCGCATAGAGAGCGCATTTGTGTTCCTCCTCTCCCACCCGAATCCCTTTTATTGAGGGGTTGTTTCTAATGGCATTAGCCAAGGTCTCCATCACCATGATATATAGGGTAGGAGATAAGGGGCATCCTTGGCGCGTACCATTTTTGATCTTGAACGGGGTGGACAAGGTACCGTTAACCCTGACCTGTGCCGAGGGGTTTCTGTATAATGCCATAATCCAAGCTAGAGCCCTGGGCCCTATGCCAACTCTCTGCAGCGTTGCTTCTAAAAATCTCCAATTTATCCTGTCGAATGCTTTTTCTGCATCGACAGAGAGCAAACAGAGTGGTGATTTTTTCCTCCTCGCCCAGTCAATCAAGGTCAGGGTTCTGGTTGTACTATCCCTAGCCTCCCTGCCCGGAACGAAGCCGACCTGGTCAAAGTGCATGAGTCGGGGTATCGACGCATTCAGTCGGTTTGCAATCATTTTTGAGAAGATCTTTAAGTCACAGTTAATAAGCGAAATCGGCCGGTAATTGCCGCACGCCATAGGATCCTTCCCTGGTTTGGGGATCAATACGATGTGCGCCTGGAGAGCCTGGGGTGGGAGGGGGCAAACCCCGGATATTGCATTAAAGGCCCGAAGAAGCAAGTCAGAAATCAGACTTCCACAAGCCTTATAGAACCCCGGAGAAAATCCATCCGGCCCCGGGCTCTTTCCCTTTTTGATTCCCTGAATTACCTGTGTGAGCTCCTCTGCCTCGAAGTCCCCCTCCAGGGTCAAAGACTCCTCTGGGGAGAGACGTCTCGGGACATGGAGGTCGAGGTACTCCTCCATCTTCTGTCTATGTTGGGTTTCGGGTATAATCCGCCCTTCTGGAATATTGTACAATTTGGAATAAAATAATCGGAATTCTTCTAGTATTTCTTTCGGGGAGTGTACCCGTCCCCCCTCGGCTGAGTTGATAGAGTGTATATGTGGGTGAGATGTCCTGGGGTGCAACGCTCTAGCCAACCATCTGCCGCTTTTATCGCCATATTCATAATATCCGGCCTTAAGTTTATCTTTCCTACCCATGGTATTTTGGTCCAGGATATCTAGTATCTTGTGTCTTAAGTCGGATATTTCGACTTGTAAGTTGGCGGTTGCCTGTGATTTATTTGACGTTTCTTTTATGTTAAGGTCTTTTATTAATTGCGTGAGTCTTGCTGTCTGCTCCCTTTTAACCCTGGCTCCATGGGAGATAAACACTCCCCTTAGAACGCATTTAAGGGTTTCCCATTTTATCGGGTCAGGTGTGGGATCTACAGCATGGTCAACTTTGAAAAATTCCATGGTTTTTTTCACTTCATTTAGGCAGACTGTGTCTTTGAGCAAATTGTCGTTGAGGCGCCACGTAGGGGCACCCCGTACCCCGCCCACCGGGCCCATGGATGCAAACACTGGGGAGTGGTCTGACCATAACAATATATCTAGGGAGCATTGAGGTTCCCCATCGAGTAAACTATGCGATATGAATATATAATCAATTCTGCTATAAGAATTGTGTGCCATAGAGTGAAAACTATAATCACGTTTACCTGGGTGGAGGGTGCGCCATAAATCTATCAGGTCCATACTCACAAGTATTCTCTGAACTTTACGTATCGCTTCCCTTGTGAGCGCAGAGCGTCCCGTGGAGGAGTCTAAGCGCGGATCCATACACATATTAAAATCTCCTCCTAAAATGATTGGAGTCCCTTCTGCGAAGTCCCGTAGGGCCTGTAGAGCCTCTATGGCGAAACCCACCTGACCCTGATTAGGAAAATACATGTTAGCAATTGTAAGTATCTTCTCGGCAACTGATATTTTAAGGAATATGAATCTCCCGTCGTCTCCTATTTCTTGTGACAGGATCACGGGGGTTACAGACTTATGAAATGCTATGGAGACTCCACAGGTTTTATTTTCCGGGTGTGTGGAGTGAAACCACATGGGGTAAAATTTGTTCTTTCCGCAGTTGGGAGGACCAGAACGCGGGAAATGTGTCTCTTGAAGCAAAGCAATTGTCACCCGTTTCCTGTGGAGTCTATACAGCACCTGGTTGCGCTTGTTAGGGCAGTTTAGCCCTTTTGTATTGAAAGAGCATACATTTAGTCGGGCCATTTTATGGTGTCTAGAAATCGTAATATCATCCCTCTGACGGTATGCCGTGACTTTCCACCTTGGGAGGGGACCTGGATTGGAGGGGGAAAGGGGTCACACACAAGGGTAGGAAGGGGAGGGGGGGTAAGACCACAAATATCCACTTGCATTTAACCAGTTGTGTTATCAACTATAATTTAAAACGTGGACTCTCGTAAACTATTAACTATTGACTAATGTCTGCACAGCCTGGCTAGGCTGCAGTCCCTAGTGGGGGAGCGACTGGGTTCGGTCGAGTCCGGTTCCAGGCCCCGTCCTCCTCCACACGGCATCTGAAAACAAAATGTTAGGCATCCACACCTTTATAACCGATAAAAAGTCATAGGTCAAGCAGTGTATGGGAAACACAGAAAGATACATAAGAGACCTCGGGGGATCCCCCCGGCCAGGGGGGGGGGGGGGGGCGGGGCAGATCAAAGAGTTGAAAAGGAGGCAGAGGAACGAAAATGAAAATGGGGAAAAAGGGGGGGGGGATGAAAATGGGCAGAGCACTCCGGAGCAGGGCGATGTAAGGATGTATTTTTCCCAGTGGAAGTGGTTCCCTGTCCTCGGGCGGATCCTCTACTCCGGAAATGATCTTGCGACGCATCCTGATGTTTGGGCTTAACCGCCAGTCCTATACACTTGGGATTTTCCATTTTGTAAGAAATGGCCCTAGTTACTCAGGTCATGTTGTCCGTGTCCATTTTTCGGGCCCTACTCCGCGCTCCTTCTCCTCTTTGGTGGGTGTGGAACTTCTATGGATGGTCTCTGTTGTTTGGGTTTGGTCTTTTGTGGTGGTTGTTCACCTGTTGCCATTGTCCCCTTGGGGGGGTTGGTGATGGGGTACTTGTTTTTTGCCACTCCGGTATAGAGACCATTGGTAGTTTGAGTGTTGTAAGGAATTTAGGGAGGTCCCCTAAGGATCTAAAGATGGCACTCTCTCTCCCCGAGCCCGCTATTAACTGGAAGGGATATCCCCAGCGGTATGGGATCTCCCGCTCTTTCAACAGTGATAACAGTGGTTTGAGGGCTCGTCTTTGTTGCAGTGTCTTTCTGGAAAGATCTGGTAGGAATAGTAGGTTTCTGTCTCTAAATTTAATCGGTCCCTTAGTTCTAATCTGGCGAAGGATCTCCTCTTTTTCCTTAAAGAAATGTATCCTACATATCACATCTCTTGGTCTCTCCGGGTCTGCAGATCTAGGACCTAGGGCCCTATGTATCCTGTCTATCTCTATTGGATCTTCTGGAGATCTATCCAGCAGGTCTCCAAAGCATTTCATTGCCCATGTCTCCAGGTGCTTGTTCTCTATTTCTTCTCCCAGGCCCCGAATTCTTAGGTTGTTCCGTCTATGACGGTTCTCAATGTCATCTAGGTGATTAGCCAGTTCTGCTATTTGGACAGCGTGTTCGCTTAAGATATCGTGATGTTCATCCATACGCTGCAGCATTAGGTCCTGTGTCTCTTCTGTCTCTCTGAGACGGTGCCCCATTTGCTGGATTTCCTTCTGTATGGATTCCAGCGCTGATTTTTGTGATGAAGCGAATCGGGCAAAGTGGTTGTCTAAATCTTCTTTAGTGGGGATTGATCTCAGATGTTCCTTCCAATCCCAGCTTTCCATTGTGGTTTTGTTAATGTTCTTGGAGCTCCCAAATTCTCCTTGCTCATGTGTCTCTTGTGGGGCTTGTTTACTTGTTTTCTGCGCCACCTGCGTGGGTTTAGTCATTGTGTTACTGCCAGCTCTCTTGTGGCTTGCTGGTGACCCTGAAGCATTCGCTTTATCCCCTTCTGTGTCACTGATCAGGGTATCTCTGCTTGTCCCCTGTCTTGTTTCTTTATTCCTGAGGCCATTTGATTTCTGCCCCTCTCCCCTTTTCAGGGGTCTAGGTGAGGGGTCTGGTGTGGCAGCCCACTCCTCATCCCCCTCTGATGATATGTCCCATGGTAAGGGTGTTGGAGGGTTATGGCTATCTCCCATCCAACCTGCTGTCTCCCTCACTGGCCTATGCTGTCTCGGCCTGGCATCTCTGGGGGTGATGAGGCTGTATTGACCCCCCTCCGCTGTGCCTGCTGCCTTTGCCTCACTCTGCAGCGCCGCTGGGGCCCCCTCGGTCTCCCTCCGTGCCCGCAGGCTTGCTGCCTCCTCCACTTCCGGTGCCGGCGTTGAAGAAGATGGCGGCCGGATCTTCACTTCCGGTCCGCCTTGTGGTTCCCGCGGCCGCTGCGCCCGTGTCTGTACCCCGTCCCCCGGTGGTGAGTGCCGTTCTGGGAGCGAGGGGGGGTCGGGGCTCTCCCTGCAGGGTTCCAGCTGTACCTTTGCTGCCCTCGGCGGCCGCGCGCTGTCCTCCGGCTCCCTTCCGCCGCCATCTTGCGTCTCTCCCGGCCTCTCCACCACTGCCGCGGGGGGCGCGGGTGTCGCTGAGCTCCGGTCCACCGGCGCAGGGTCCGTCTCAGGCGCCGCGCCGGTCGGGTTTCCCGGCCGAGGTCTCCCCTCTCCTCTCGCGGCCATCGGCTCCCGGGACGGCGGCCTCTGGCTCTCTCCTCCTTGCCCGTGTCGGCCTCCTCCGGTGGACATAAAGCGGTCCAGGGGTCCGGTATCTTCCTCCCGGGGCTTGCAGCAGCTGTTGGCTCCCTTCTTCTTCCCCATCTCTGCTCTCCGCTGTCTTTAAGGTGTGTGGATGCCTTTTTTATGAGGTTTTAGCCGTATTGGAGCAGGAGCGCAGGCTCTGCACGTCCTAGCTCTTCATCAGTCAGGCTCCTCCTCAGAAGGGCTTCTATACATTTCTCTGTATTTTCTACAGTCTGAACAGAGCTGACAAATTCTGACAGTAACTACAAAAGCAGAGCATATTCATTCCAGATACTGGGCTTCCATGCCTCCTACCCTGAATATGCCCCTCGATCACGCCGATCCCTCATCCCAATCCTTCAGTCATTCCTCTCCCCTTGTTTTGGCAATGTTAATGTTTATTTTGTCCTGAAGAATGAAGCTTCTCTTGATTGGTGGGATTCTCAGCATCCTCCCGCTACCAATCAATACGACCCTTAGATTTGTCAGAACTTTCTTAAAGTGACAGCCCCCCTTTGCCTTGCAGAAAGTAGGACATTGGGGACAATGCAGTCAGTTACATTGTCTGACTGCAGTATATTTCGTTGCTCTCTCGTTAATGTTTCACTACAGAGTAAACAGGAATTGTTAGTCCATTTCCTGTGTGCATCACAGAGGATGAGGAGGTCAGAGTTCTTTTCTGTCAGTCATTTTACCAGCATCAGCAAGACTGTAATTATCAAACATTTTCCATTCTGCTTCCTCGTAAAGTGACATGTCATTTTATGATCTCCCGTGATACCGCACGCTGCTGCTTTCTATTGTTTTGCGCTCCATTGGAACATGTCTATATTTAGTACCTTTGACATCATAGCTATACGCCTTCCCAGCTTCCAGCCATTTGTTGTGGTCTCCAGGGTGATGAGGTCTCAGTAAAGGTGATATCTTGAGTTCCCTATACACTAGTTTTACACTATTTTGTCCAATAAAGGGGATGTCCACTTGTAAACTATTTATGGTTTCAGGACAGGTCATCAATGGTAGATCATCAAGGATCTGTTGCCTGGGTACCCCAAGGATCACCTGTTCTCTTGACTGGTGCACTCATGATTTCTTCAGGAAGCAGACAGCTCCGATTCCACTGTAGTGGCCGGGCTTGATATTGCAGGCCAAGTTCAAACTGAAATGAATAGGAACTTGGCCTGCAATACCAAGGCAGGCCACTACAGTGGGAACAGAGATGTCTGCTTCCTTCAGGAATTAGCTCAGTGCATGAGCGCATCAGACCATAAAACAGCTGATCGACGGGTGTTCCAAATGATGGAGCCCCACTAATCTACTATTAATAAGGATAAGCCATCAATAGTTGGGGCACAACCCCTTTAATTGATATAGACCCAAAAGTATGCACTGATTCATTAAAGGGCCACGCCAGTGCAATTTATGTACCTAGTCCCCTCAGTATGTATGTGTTGGCTAGTTGGTTAGTTATGCACTGCTAAATCTCTAAACCTCTAACAGAAACATAGATACCGCAATCTGACACGGCCTCCCTGCTGCACTGTCTTACAATGGCCTGCATTTCTCCCATACCCCAAGACCAGAAGACAGGCGTGGGGGAGGAGTGGGTGCTCTCCTCTCCCCACAATGCACCTTCCCGGTCATCCCCCCAGTACCCTCAGTCACTTTGCCATCATTCGAGGTACATGCCCTACAGCTTTTCCGCCCGCTGTCCATGCGAGTAGCAGTTATCTACCACCCCCCAGGTGCTCCTCGCCTGTTTCTGGACCACTTTGCCGCCTGGCTCCCCCACTTCCTCTCCTGTGAAATCCCAACCCTCAGCCTAGGAGACTTCAACATCCCCACTAATGACCCCATCTCCCCATCTGCCTCTCAGCTTATATCTCTAACCTCCTTCCTTGGTCTCTCACAACTCACAGCCTCTCCCACTCACAGGGATGGCAATACTCTTGATCTGGTCTTCTTCCGTCTCTGTTCTGCTTCCAACTTCACTAACTCCCCTCTCCTGCTCTCGGACCATAACCTCCTCTCTTTCTCTGTCAAGCTTCATAGTATCTCCCCAGACCATCCTACCTATCGTACATACAGGAACCTTCAGGCCGTTCACACCAAAAACTCTGCTGAGTCTCTACAGTCTTCTCTGTCCTCTATCGCTCTCTTCTCCTGCCCAAACCTGGCTGCCGCACATTACAACACCACTCTCAAACATGCCCTGGATGAAGCGGTGCCCCCCGTAACCCAAGCCATGCAATATAGACCGCGACAACCCTGGCTCACGCCTCAAACGCGATTCATCTGGCGGTGCTCTAGGTGTGCTGAACGGCTGTGGAGAAAGTCACAAAAGCCCGCAAACTTTCTTCACTTTAAATTCATGCTGAGAACATGCAACCTCACCCTCCACCGCGCCAAACAAGTCTACTTCACCTCTCTCGTCTCATCACTATCCCATAACCTTAAAAGACTCTTTGATACTTTCCACTCTCTTCTCAGCCCAAAACCGCAGCCCCCCATGACAGATCTCAGTGCTGAAGAGCTGGCTGCTTACTTCAAAAAGAAAATTGACGACATCCGGCAGGAAATAACCTTCCAATCTCAGGCTAGCCCTGACCCTAGTCTTGTCAGTACTGCATCTAGCTCCTGTTCACTCAACAACAGAGGAAGAAGTCTCCAGACTGCAGACTGCTCTCCTCTGCTCGCCCCACCACCTGCGCTAGTGACCCTCTTCCCTCACACCTCCTGCGGTCCTTTTCTCCGGTGGTCCTCTCCCACCTCACCACTATATTCAATTTTTCTATGACCTCTGGCATTTTTCCATCCTCATTCAAACATGCTATCATATCACCGCTGCTAAAGAAACCTACGCTTGACTCGACTGATGCTGCCAACTATCGACCTATCTCAAACCTGCCCTTAATCTCAAAACTACTAGAACGCCTGGTTTACTCTCGCCTTATAAGCTATCTCTCAGATAACTCTCTTCTTGACCCTCTACAGTCTGGCTTCCATCCCCAACACTCAACAGAAACCGCCCTGACTAAAGTGTCAACTGACCTCCTGACAGCCAAATCAAGGGGCAATTACTCCCTACTGATCCTCCTCGATCTCTCTGCAGCATTCGACACTGTCGACCCCAAACTTCTCCTCAGTATGCTTCGCTCCATTGGACTAAAGGACATTGCTCTCTCCTGGTTCTCCTCCTACCTATCCGATCGCTCCTTCAGTGTCTGTTTTGCTGGCTCTACCTCCCCTCCTCTTCCCCTTGCTGTTGGGGCCCCCCTGGGCTCAGTCCTCGGCCCCCTCCTCATCTCCATCTACACAGCCCCCATTGGACAGACCATCAGGAGATTTGGTTTCCAGTACCATCTCTATGCTGATGATACCCAGCTATACACCTCCTCCCGGGACATCACAGCAGCATTCCTCCAGAACACCACTGACTGTCTGTCTGCTGTCTCTAACACTATGTGCTCTCTCTACATAAAAGTGAACCTCTCAAAAACTGAATTTATATAAAATATGACCACCTGAAATGTTCTTGGCTTACTTTTCTTAAATTAGTCAATTCCTCAATCGGCATAACTCCTGTATAATGATATTACATGGTCTCTACCACATAAGCTCTTCAGAGGGGGACACAGAAAACCATATCACATAGTTATAATAGAGGAGATCACAGCTCATCCTCCTGACTAAATACTTATAATGAATACTAAGGGTCCCTTATCAATAGTTTACAACTGGACAACCCGCTTAATCAAAGTAACTGCTCCCATAATCATGTACAGAAAATATACATAATTAAAAAACAGACATATATTTTTGTTGCTTATATAGCGCTAATGTTGTCACCATAGGTCTGCGAAACAGGTATATCTTGCTTGAGTCAAATTGTTACAAAAAGATAGCAGCTGCTCTGCAAATCAACACATCACACTCAGTTTGGTGTAGTCAGAATGATCTCTGATTTATTTTATCATACAGCAATTTTCATAGTTTCTTATCAATTATTTCTTATCAAGGGTGTTTCTTACGGGAATCTCTCTCAGGTAAAAGTAAGGGATCCAACAGATTCTTATCCACTCTTGCTGACAACTTTATCTTCCAGAAGGCAGAAGAGAAAACAAGGGGATCTGCTATCTTGGACCTAATTCTTACCAACAGGGTGGGAATGGTTGAGGGACCTTAGGAGGCAGTGATCATGATATCCTTGGATGTTGGATAACAAGGGGAGGAAGACCTGAGAAGACTCAGACCTCAAGGTTGGATTTCAAAAAGGCAGATTTCAATTAACTCAGAAAGAGGAAGAATCCAATGGCTGGGTGTTCTTAAGGACAGAAATGTCCAAGAAGGTTGGGAAATATTGTGAAATGAGATTCTCAAAGCACAATCATTACCAATCCCTAAATGAAGGAAGAATGGGAAGCATTTAAAGAGACTGGGATGAATGAACACAGAACTTGCACACACGTTAAAAAATGGAAAGAGGGGGGGGGGATATCCAAAGAAGAACATAATGCAGTTTGCAGAAACTGTAGGGCAAGTGTCAGAAAAGCAAAAGCTAATAATGAATTGAGGCTTGTAACACAGGCCAAAAGCAATAAAAAAGGATTGGGGGGGATGTCAAAAGAAAAGTCAAAGATGCTATTGGATGCTTACAAGATGAAAATGGTGAATTGGTTGAGAATGATGTTGAGAAGGACGAACTTTTAAATTCCTATTTTGTATCTGTTTTCTCTCAGAAAGTAGATGGAACATCAACTGATCTTAACTGTGATATTGTGGGGAGTAAAAGAATGCAGGCTATCTGTAAGCAGAGAGATGGTGAGGGAACACTTAGCTAACTTAAATGAATTCAAGCCTCCAGGTTCAGATGAATTACATCCTAGGATACTAACGGAAGCAGCAGAGGTCATTGCTGAACCAATCGCCATAATCTTTGAAAATTCCTGGAGAACAGGAGAAGTCCCAGAAGATTGGAAAAGGGCAAATGTTGTCCCTATCTTCAAAAAAGGGAAGAAGGAGGATCCAGGAAACTACAGGCCTTTGAGCCTGACTTCTGACCCTCTCCAACTGTATTACCCACTACACCCCCGCTGTGGAACTTCTGGGTCTTTTATAATTGTTGTCATTATACTTCCTGAATCCCTACCTTATCAATTCCTCAGTTACTTTCATCCACTTATTCACCTTTTCTGTAAAAGCATTGACACTCAGCCACCTTGTCTATTCATTATTGCATTTTTGCCATTTCTCTGCATTTAAAGAATCTTCTGGTTTCAAGGCTGCCTTTTTCAACATTTTTTTGAAAACTTTAATCACTTCCTTCTCGCTCTTCCACCAACTGCCAAGCAGTCTTACAGTTTTCATTTTGGCGTCACCCCTTTTACTGTATGTTTCCCATAATTAAGCTAAAGTATTTTTTACTACTTATGACCCAGGTCTGGCTTGTCTGTATACAAGCACTTACTGTTTACACCCTGTCTTTTGGTTGCAATTGGAAAAACTGCCCCGCAACTTACAACACAGACCTATACTGCACCGCTCTTGTCAATATCCTGTTGTATTTGGGCAAGATCTCTGGTTCTAGCACACCTGTATATTACACAAACCCTTTGTTAGTGTGTCCTTTATGGAAAATGAGTGGTAAGGTACTCTTTTCTTTTGATCAGCGGCAATTCTCCGCATTATCAACACTATGAAAGTAACAAACAACAATACCAAAATTACCAGAAGTGTCATTTCTAACTCTAACCTATATCCTACCCATTAATGACTTTAGCAAACAACAGCCATGAGGCAACCTTCATCAAACAGTAATTCATTCAGGTAGCTACGTCTTATTCTTTTTTCAAAACAAACAAACCTACTGGCTGTACCTTAAATTATGTGTCATGTGATGTTCAATGTAATACTAGAAGTCTTATATCTGGTCCGTTATGTAGTCTACAACACAACCCATCTATGTCTGCAGGCTTCTCCTCTGTGTACCAGTCTTTTTACAGTGCATAAAATGTCTTTTGTATTGTTAGTAAAAGAAGGATTTCTTTCCTACACAATCCTGACAACGGACAATGCTGAGTCATTTACACACACGATATTAGTACCATAACTCTTCAGTCACATAGCACCTTTTTCCTGCACAGGCATACATACATACCACATGCACAACAAGATATACCTTTGCTGTCTGGTTCTTTGGACCCAAAATAATATGACAGTAGTGTTTCCTTTGGCCAGCGGCCAGGGACCCCCACAGCCTAAGGGAGGGACAGAAAGTAAGTGTAAGAAAAAAAATGTTCTTACCTTTTTAATGGAGTACAGAGAAATTTGTCTGGATGAAAGATGTAGCTCGTGTCCCACGTTGGGCACCAAACTGTTGTCACAATAAGTCTGCAAAACAGGTATAAAGTATCTTGCTTGTGTCAAATTGTTATAAAAAGGTAGCAGCTGCTCTGGAGATCCTGACACATCACACTCAGTTTGGTGTAATCAGAATGATCTCAGATTTATTTTATCATATAGCAGTTTTCATAGTTTTAAATCAAAGGGTGTGCCTATCTTCCTAGCCAGTAAACAAGTGTAGTTTTGCTTTGCCATCTTGATTTTTCTATTCGAGCACACGCTATGACATCAATTATTTCTTGTCAAGGGTGTTTCTTCTGGCTGCGTCATCTAGATAAACGTCTGAAGCATCCATGCTAGACTACGCCCTATAGCCCAAAACCACTAAATACAAAATATCTATTTTCTTAAAGCTACAAATACAAAATTTAATCCTATAATCAGAATATAAAGATGGAGTTGGCCTTGTTACACATATATATATTCTCTAACACATTCCACCGCGATGTACAGAGATTGTCATGTCACAGCACTTCTCGTCTTTAGTGGGACCCACAATTTAATTTCCCTACGTCAGACAGACACAAACTGGGCCAATTTAATGGGAAGTGAAACAACCAATTAGTATGTTTTTAGAGTGTTGAAGGAAACTGGAGTACCACAGGAAAAACATACATTGAACAGTCACTTTATTAGGGCCCCCATGTAGTAGAGTGTTGGACCTCCCTTAATCTTCATAACCATAGCAGTTCCTCATGGCGTCCATCCATAGAGGACCCAGGGTGCACCAGGAAAACCTTCCATTCACCATTACTGCAGCTCTATCAGCCTTACAAGAAGGAGTCATCAATTCATGCAGTTTGCACCAAATTCTGACCTCCCTTTAGCATGGTGCAACAGAAATCTGGATAATCTGACCAGGTGATGTTTTTCTGCTGTTCAGTCATACAAGTTTTACGCTCTTTTGCCCGCTGGAGTCTAGTCTTCATGTTTCTCTTAGACACAATGGCACTGGAACTGGTCGTCTGCTGTTATAGCCCATCCGTGCTAAGGAACAAAGAGTTATATGGTCAGAGTTGTTAGTTGGAGCACCAACATTGTATTCGGCTGACTGTACAGCCTGTTCGTCAGAACAATTCCTGACATCCTTCTCTGACCCCTTTTTGGTAATGAGTTGTTTCCATCCACAGAATCCTCTCAATCACGCCATTCTCTGTATATTCTCCACACTGTTACATGGGAACCCCCCCTCCCATGCGGTTGGCAGTGAAATCCTGGGCCCAGCTCAGATTGTGCCCTTTTGAGATAGAACTCTTCAAGATTTTAATGCACCTTATAGATGTTCAATGTAATTGCCACTGGTGACATGGCAGATGTCAAGTGGATAATCTATTTATCTCCAGATGCGACACAGCATATCCTTGGTTTTATGCTGCAGTCGGGATCACGGCTTCAATCGTGTCTATTCAGTGTATAAACTCCATGCAGATTATGTCTTTGGTTGGACTTGAACCTAGGACCACAGCGCTGCAAGGAAACAGTGCTGACAAACTTCATCTTGACTTCTGGTACTTCTCAGCTTGCTCACTCTACTTGTCCATATCTTCCATAGAGCTCAATGGAGTATGCTCAACAATGACTCCATGGAACTCTAGTCTGCCATACAGGAGCATCATATGGTATCTTAGTTCCCTTCCTCGCTCTATGGTCATCTGTAACAGGTGATAGGTCTGGAATATGAGGCCAGTAATGGAGAGGCATCAGACCAGTTCAGTTGAACAAACAATGCTTTACTGAACGTAGAATAAAGAATAATACAGTAATAATAATCTTTATTTGTATAGCGCCAACATATACCGCAGCGCTTACATAGACAGGGGGGATACAGAAAGACAAAAGTACAAACATTACAGAACCACGGTTACATAGTAATCAGTCGATGGAAACAATAGGGGTGAGGGTCCTGCTCCAACGAGCTTACATACTACAAGTAATGGGGTGATACAGAAGGTAAAGGGCTGGAGATGTGCACAGTATGGCGGGCTGGAGATGGGCACGGTATGGCGAGGTGGAGAATGAGGGATGCTATACACATAGACAATGGTCAGATGCTCAGCCATGTGACGGCAAAATCGGTATGACTGCAGGAGCAGTTTATGATGGCTAGCAGGGATTGCAGTCAGTAGGTCAGGGAGCATGTTATCAGGTGGAGTACAGAGGGGTTTGTTTAGGGAATGCGGTATGCCTCCCTGAAGAGGTGCGTTTTTAGAGCACGCCTGAAGTTTTTCAAGTCCTGGATTGCCCAGGTAGCCTTTGGTAGTGCGTTCCAGAGGACCGGTGCTGCTCTGGAGAAGTCTTGGAGGCGGGAATGAGAGGTTCAAGTTAGAGGGGCACGCAGTCTAGTTTCATTAGCAGAGCGGAGTAATATAGTAACATAGTATATAAGGCTAAAAAAAGACATGTCCATCCAGTTCAGCCTATTACCTCCTAAATGTTGATCCAGAGGAAGTCACTTAGTCTTGGGGGAACTTCATTAAACCAAATTACTAAATTGGCTACCTGGAATCTGCAGTCACTGTCAGCTGAACACATTATAATAATAATAATAATCTTTATTTGTATAGCGTCAACATATTCCACATATTTAGCACAAAACTTTCGGGGAGGTTGTAAAGTGACGAATTCAGAACAATCCATTTTATTGGTGATGACCCTGGGGGATCGTATTCACGATTACACACAACCAAAACCTGAATATCCAGATACTGGCTTTTGGGTAGCACCACTTGAGGAATTCGAGTTGCGCTCTCTCTTTCTCTCTGCGTACAGGAAAACCCAGCTCCCCAGTAGCATGGGGGCAACTCACTCCTCACAAGGCTTTCTGCAAAACCTGTTGAGTCACACCAGAGTCCGAGAACAAGACCCAACCTACCAGTCAATCAGCGAGCAGCTCAGGTCCTGTTAGTCCACAGCAGTAAAGTTAGAGTACAAAAACACAGCCAAGGTTCTAGAAGGAACATATATAAAGTCCAGCAATAATATACATAGATATATGTGCATGGGTATTTAACCCCTTACACACCACATGGTTTTAATTTCCTACCACTTAAGCTATTATTTTTCATATTCTCTAACCTGCTTCTACATTCCCATCAGTGCATATTACCAGCCTGTAGTAACCTCCTCTCCATAGATGTCAGTATGAATTATATCAATAAACACATGGATAATGTACAAAACTGATGGAATAAATGAATGCCAGAAGTCATCTGCGCTAATTAACTAGATCTAATTTGCATATTCAGCTCATCTAAGGTCAGTGAAACGAGGCAACAAAGCAAAAGTTTTTATGCCTAAAATAATAATTTGTATCATAAAATGTTTGCATGAACAAAAAAATTATCTTCAGATCCACAGAATTTAAGAAATGTTCATACAAAACGATGATATGGAATTTCTATCCCTTAGTGGATATCACTTTGGAGGGCCCCAAAGTGGGGGGGGGGGGGTCCCCAGGGTGGAGTAGGGGTCAAGGTTGCTGGTTAAGTCTGGGAAGCTGACAGGTGCTGGCAGTAGGGATGAGGGGGTTCTCTCTTCCCAGGACAGAGGCAAGGGATTATTGGCAGTGTCCTGCTTTAGATACGGTGGCCATGTAATGCGAGCAGAGTCGCTAAAAAAATCTGTAATGCTTGGACAGATCAGTGGCAAAAGAAAACCCGGCCACCAAAGAATACGATGGCTGATACTGTCAGAGCTGATACTGGCATGGAGATCACACAACTGAAAGAAGCAGAGCAAAACCGAAAAACATGGAGGGAGCTCGCCTTTGGGGTCGCCGAGGGTTGTGAACAACTAAACAGCTAACAACAACAACAGTCGCACCCTTGCATCATAATAGAGAGGGAGCGGTGTCAGGTGCCAGTAAATTTGCCAGACAGATTGCAGTAATCAGAAGAACTGATTTTATTTAAATGGGTTTTGTCATTAAAAAAAAAATCAATACTTACCTATTCCTCCCCAGGTAGTCTATTCACACCATCTTCTCCCCGCCGATCTTTTCCTAGCTCTTGCCGGCTGGAGATTGTGTGACCTGGGAGCTGCAGGAGCCAGGAGATCGTCGGGGAGAAAGTGCAGTAAGTAGATTGCCTGGGGAGGAATAGGTAAGTATAGATTTTTTTTTTAATGACAAAACCCATTTAAGTAGAAAGTCATCCAGGAAGCCGAAGGTATCCAATGCTTAAATGTTCCTTTAATAGGCCCCAAGTCCAGGGAACAATGCAACAGTAAATTCTCCTTGACTGTGGGGACTGGATAATATGTATTAGAGAGTTTTAGTATTCCCATGTTCTGGAGATTTTGTGCAAGTGCGTTCTGTGCTTTAGGGAAAGAAAGTTTTTGTCCTCAATCTGAGGTATGCGGGAATAAGATGGTGTGGGGCACGTGGAAGTGCTTGCTTAGGAAGGTGCTGGGATTACTAGGTGCAAGCTGGGATCACAGTTTCTCCAGGCTCTTTCTGTCTCTGAAACAACAGTTCGAGAAAGAACACATTGTGGGCCATGCCCTATTCCTAGGCCAATCCTGGGGCATTGATACAAAAATCAACCAGTTGCCCTGCAGTGTCTGTACTCTTTTGCATGGGTTCCCCTATTTGACCTCATTTGCTCTAGACTTGCTATTTTCCTACTCAGAGTGCCACGTGACCAGGCCTGCCAACAGGAAAATTAATCAAGCAAGACAACATAAGGCCTGCTATTTCCAATAATGGATGCCAAATGGCACCATTATTCTGCTGAGAGCTATGCCAATAAGGAATACCACAGCCATGAAGGGGATTCTTGTCTGTACAATGCTAAGTAGGTGGAATGTGTCGCATCCACATGATGCTAGGCCCGAAGTACCCAGCAGAACATTTCCCATCACACTGCCCCTGCCAACGTGTCTTCTTCTTTCCATCCTGGTGCCAACTCTTCCCCAGTTAAGTGACACTATCCCGCTGTCAACATGATGCCAGAACCCCAGTACTCAGCAGAACATTGTCCATCACATTGCCCTCGCCAGCTTGCCTTCTACCCACCCCGATGCGATCTCCTCCCCAGGTAAGTGACCCTTCTGGGCTGTCCATATGAGGCCAGGACCTGGGTACCCAACAAAACACTGCCCATCATAATGCCCATAGATTGTCTTCTTCCCATGCTGGTGCCATTTCTTCCTAGGTAAGTGACTTACTTGGTCATCCACATGATGTAAGACATGTTTCTTTAGACCAGACTCCTTCTTCCATTCCTTCATTCTCTAGTTCTGATACTCATGTGTTCATTGTAGACACATTCAGAAATGGACAGGGGGACGTATGGCCACTCTTCACTGGTCTGTAGCTCCACTGCTCCATACACAGTGAGCTGCGATGTTTGGTATGATCTGAAACTCTTCTTTCAAAGTCAGCAGGGACGCTATCAGGAATTTGACCTACAGTCATCATTCAGTGGGATTGGACTAGACCAGCAGCTTTCAACCCTCATTTACATCAATGGGCTTTTGGCACTCAGGACCCTGTTGCCATTTGCCCTTGCACACTTTTGATCAGAACACCTCCCACAAGACTGGCCATTCTGGAAATACTCTGACTCCGCTGCCTACACATCACAATCCGGCTCTTGTCACAAGCTCTCAGATCCGCACACTTCTCCATATTCCTGCTTCCAAGATCAACTTCAAGACCTGACTGATCACATACTGCCGGATATATTTCCTAATACATAAATACCACATAATATATCTCATAATACACTCTTTGTAAAAACCACTCCTGCCCCCAGAAGAAGTTGTTGTTCTGCTGCAGTACTCAGCATGCAGTTCCGACTCAGGCAGATATGCAAATGATGAGAGTTGTGGTGTGATTAGATGAACGGTCTTGCCAACAAAGACCTTAAAGGTGGTTCCTTATAAAAAGGCTTTCAGAGGCTCCTTGTGTGTAGTGACCTCTTCTTCCGCTTGTAGAGCTTGTTGACCACTAGACACCTCTACGACGCGGAGAAGAGATTTCACCCCATTACCAGAGTCTGTGTGTGTGGGTGGCGCATTATTGGGATGTGAGAAGCTGGATGGTCGTATTGATGAATTGTCCCCCACCTGGGCCGTTCTGACCAGACTGTTAGGGACCAGTGGATGTGTGAGGACACAGAAGGCGACTGGTCTCTGGACGCCCCCAACAGACCACCAGTAGGGAGGATTGTCTGATTGTCCGACAAGCATGAGCAGCTGTTTGGTTGTGCACCATCCAGAGACAGGTGGCACCATCATTACACCCATATGTCTGTCAGAACCATTTCCAGGTGCTTGGCTGAAGGACATTTGGTCTCACGGTGTCCATTACATGTACAGCTTTTGACCCCCACCATCACCCCAGTTTGCAGTGGTGTCGTGAATAATGAAACTGGACTGCTAAGAAGTGGAATCGGATTCTCTTCAGTGACCAAAGCAGGTTTAGTTTGGGCACTGACTAGGGTCGTTTTCGTGTGTGGAGACAAAGGGCTGGGTACCTCAATCCTGCCCCCACTGCTGTTGTGATAGTCTGGGAGGCCATCACATATGACAGTCGGGTCCCCTAGTAGTGGTACAAGGGACAGTGACAGCTCAATACGTTCAGAATATCCAACAGCCACATGTGTTATCTTTCATGGCTTTTAAGAGGCATTTTCCAGAAGGATAATGTTTGGCCACACACACAAGGGTGTCACAGAAATGCTTCTACAACATTGTCACACTTTGGTGGCCTGCTATGTTGCCACATTTATCGCCAATTGAACATGTAAGTGACCATCTTAGATGACAACTTCAAGAGCCTACGAGTTTGTAGTATCTAGAGGCTCAGTTACAGCAAATGTGGAGCTATACCACACAGAGCTTGTATGCCTCCATATTGGCCTATAACACATCTTGTAAACAAGCCAGAGCTGGCCCAACAGCGTACTAGAGACTCCATGCCAACTTGTGTCACTTACAGTATCTAAGCTAGAGGCAGTCCAACAGGGTGCTAAAGCCTCCGTGCCCACGCATATCACATCTTGTATCTGAACTACAGGCGGCTCAATAGGGTAATAGAGCCTCCATGCTCGTCCATTTTGCGTCTTGTACCCACGTGTGGGTCAGAAGTTGGAGTCGCACCTGAGGCACGTTATACCTGCTTTGTGAGTTGATTATATGTATTTACTTCAGTTGATTGTCATTGGTTGTGATACTTTGTAAATTTGTATTTAAATGCAGGGTATATGTTATGGAGGGAAACTTGAGAAAGATCACATGGTGTGATCAAAACGTCGCTGTGTTTATCTATGGAGGAATAAAGGTTTCTGCTATATCTACTATGGCACCCGTGTATGCTGCTGTTTTTGTATTGTACCTAGGGATCAAGGGTTCAGGCTCCCCACGCTGCGACTTGTGCATCTTTTGGCATCTTTTGTCCCACCCAGATAAGGGTTCTACTGTGCGCTGCTGGTGACTGTATCTATTTGATTGCGTCTTGTACCCAAGTTGGAGGCAATGCAACAGGGTACTAGAGCCTCCATATCCACCCGTATCACATTTTTTATCCAAGCTAGAAGCAGCCCCACGGCCCTCCATGCCGGCCAGTATCACATCTTGTATCCAAGATAAGGGCGGGCCAACAGGGTACCAGAGCCTCAATAACCACCACTTACACGTCTTGCATCCAAACTAGAATCAGCCCAATAGGGGACTAGAGTATCCATGCCTGCCAGTATCCCATTTTGTATCCAAGATAGAGGTGGTCTGCAGGGTACTAGAGCCTCCATGCCTGCTCGTATCACATTTTGTATCCAAGCTAGAGGCAGTACAACAGAGTATTAGAGCCTCCATGTACACCTGTATGACATCTTGTATCCAAACTAGAGGCAGCCCAACAGGATCCTAAAGCCTCAATTCCAGCACACATCACATTTTGTATGCAAACTAGGGACAGCCCAATAGGGAACTAGACCCTCCATATACACCCGTATGACATCTTGTATCCAAGCTAGAGGTGGCCCAACAGGGGAATAGAGCCTCCATGCCCACTTGTATCACAGCTTGTATCCAAGATAGAGGCAGCCCAACAGGGTACTAACTAGAGATGAGCAAGCATACTCATCCGAGCTTGATGCTGGTTCGAGTATCAGGGTGTTCGAGATGCTCGTTACTCGAGTCAATAACATTTACTTCCCCGCATGTTTAGCGCCCTTTTCTGGCCAATAGACATGCAGGGAAGGCATTACAACTTCCTCCTGTGACGTTCCAGCCCTATCCCACCCCACAGCAGTGAGTGGCTGGTGAGATCAAGTGACCGCCGAGTACTTAAAGCGGTCCCGCCCGCGGCTCGCCTCAGACACACGCTGGCAGAGATTAGGGAGAGTGGTGCTGCTGCTATAGGGAGAGTGTTAGCGTGTTCAAGAGCCCCAACGGTCCTTCTTAGGGCCACATCTGACCGTGTGCATTACTGTTGTGGCTGCTGGGAGCAGTTTTGCACCAAAAATGTTTTTTTCATCTCGGGCTCTGCAGGCTATTACAGCTATAGCGTTCTCAGTCTGCAGTCAATTATACAGAGTATAGGGGCAGTACTGGTCAGGCAGGGACAGTGGTAGTGTAGAATCCTGTCTACAAGAACCCCAACGGTCCTTCTTAGGGCTACCTGTGATTGTCTGCATTTTACTGCGTGGCTGCTGGGAGTTGTAGTGCTTCACTATTACCCAGCTAGGCCCTTTTGCAGCCTTGCGTATAATTTTTTTGTGGCTGCAGTTTGCGTTACACAACCGCTGTCAGCCACCAACTGCGCGCCAATAATTCCATAATTTTTTACACCGGTCTGTGTCTGCCGTGAACTTCACACACAGCGTACGGCGACAGCCGCTGATAGAGGGAAAGTCACATACATGCTATATAGCCTGTATTCTTTTTCAAAAAAATTACAAGAAAAGCTCCTTCTTACGGCTACCTCTGACCGTGTGCATTTTATAGGTTGTCTGGTGGGAGTTGTAGTGCATCACTATTGCAGAGTCAGACCTTTTTCCAGCCTTCTGTATAATTTTTTTCTGGCTGCAGTTTGCGTTACAATATGCTGTCTCCCTCCAACTGTACTCCAATAATTCCATAATTTTTTACACCGGTCTGTGTCTGCCGTGAACTTCACGCACACCGTACGGCCACAGCCACTGATAGAGGGAAAGTCACATACATGCTATATAGCCTGTATTCTTTTTCAAAAAAATTACAAGAAAAGCTCCTTTGTTGGGCTACCCTTGACGGTGTGCATTTTACAGGTTGTCTAGTGGGAGTTGTAGTGCATCAGTATTGCACAGCTAGGACTGTTTGCAGCCTTCCTTATTCTTTGTTTCTGCCTGGAGTTAGCGTTACAATACCGCTGTCAGACTCCAACTGTACGCAAATAATTCCATAATTATTTACACCGCTCTGTGTCTGCTCTATTCGTAATTCGCCATGCTGAGGAGTAGGGGTAGGGCTAGAAGACGTGGACGCGTGCGAGGACGCGGAGGTCCAAGTGAGGGTGTGGGCACAGGCCGAATTCCTGGTCCAGGAGTATCGCAGCCGGCTGCTGCGGGATTAGGAGAGAGGCAAGTTTCTGGGGTCTCCAACTTCATATCACATTTATGGGTCCACGTGGTAGACCTTTATTACAAACAGAGCAGTGTGAGCAGGTCCTGTCGTGGATGGCAGAAAATGCATCCTGCAATGTATCGACCACCCTGTCCTCTACGCCGTCCACTGCTGCAACTCTGAATCCTCTCGCTGCTGGTCCTCCTTCCTCCCAGCCTCCTCACTCCATGAAAATGACACATTCTGAGGAGCAGGCAGACTCCCAGGAACTGTTCTCGGGCCCCTGCCTTGATTGGGAAAAAATGGTTCCTCTCTCACCTGAGGAGTTTGTCGTGACCGAAGCCCAACCTTTGGAAAGTTCCCGGGGTACGGGGGATGAGGCTGGGGACTTCCGGCAACTGTCTCAAGAGCTTTCAGTGGGTGAGGAGGACGATGATGATGAGACACAGTTGTCTATCAGGGAGGTAGTAGTAAGGGCAGTAAGTCCGAGGGAGGAGCGCACAGAGGATTCGGAGGAAGAGCAGCTGGACGAGTAGGTGACTGACCCCACCTGGTTTGCTAAGCCAACTGAGGACTGGTCTTCAGAGGGGGAGGCAAGTGCAGCTGCAGGACAGGTTGGAAGAGGCAGTGGGGTGGGCAGTGGTAGAGGCAGGGCCAGAGCGAAGAATCCCCCACTTCTTTCCCAAAGCACCCTCTTGCGCCAAGCCACCATGCAGAGGCCAAGTTGTTCAAAGGTGTGGATGCTTTTCAGTGAGAGCGCGGACGACCGACGAACAATGGTGTGCAACCTGTGTCGCGCCAAGATCAGCCGGGGAGCCATCACTATCAGCCTCACCACCACCAGCATGCGCAGGCATATGATGGCCAAGCACCCTGCAAGGTGGGATGAAGGCCGTTCACCGCCTCCGGGTTGCACCACTGCCTCTCCCCCTGTGCCCCAACCTGCCACTCAGATCCAACCCCCCTCTCAGGACACAGGCACGAGCGCCTCCCGGCCTGCACCCACACCCTCACCTCCACTGTCCTCGGCCCCATCCAGCAATGTCTCTCAGCGCAGCGTCCAGCTGTCGCTAGCGCAAGCGTTGGAGAGAAAGCGCCGCCACGCACCCACACGAACAAGTTTTAAACGTGCACATTGCCAAATTGATCAGCCTAGAGATGCTGCCGTACAGGCTTGTGGAAACAGAGACTTTCAAAAACATGATGGCGGCGGCGATCCCACGCTACTCGGTCCCGAGTCGCCACTATTTTTCCCGGTGTGCCGTCCCAGCCCTACACCAGCACGTCTCCCGCAACATCAATCGTGCCCTCACCAACGCGGTTACTGGGAAGGTCCACTTAACCACGGACACGTGGACAAGTACTGGCGGGCAGGGCCATTATATCTCCCTTACGGCTCACTGGGTGAATTTGGTGGAGGCTGCGACGGAGTCAGAGCCTGGGACCGCACACATCCTACCCACACCCAGAATAGCAGGTCCTTCCTCGGTTCGGGTATCTGCGGCGATCTATGCCACCTCCTCTACACCCTCCCCCTCCTCCTCCTACACAACTTCTACCTCTCAATTAAGAAATGTGAGCAGCACGTCGCCAGCAGTCGGTGTGGCGCGGCGAGGCAGCACAGCGGTGGGCAAGCGTCAGCAGGCCGTGCTGAAACTCCTCAGCCTAGGTGACAAGAGGCACATGGCCCCCGAACTGTTGCAGGGTCTGACAGAGCAGACCGACCTCTGGCTTTCGCCGCTGAGCCTCCAACCGGGCATGGTCGTGTGTGACAACGGCCGTAACCTGGTGGCGGCTCTGCAGCTCGCCAGCCTCACACATGTGCCATGCCTGGCCCACGTCTTCAGTTTGGTGGTTCAGCGGTTTCCGAAAAACTACCCGCACTTGTCTGACCTGCTTGGCAAGGTCCGCCGCATCTGCACACATTTCCGCAAGTCCACCACAGGAGCTGCCACCCTGAGGACCCTGCAACATCGGTGAAATTCTACGCTGCACATGTTGGCCAGGCTGTATGAGCAGTGTAGAGCAATAGTGGAATACCAACTCCAACATGGGCGGTGTAGTGGGAGTCAGCCTCCTCAATTCTTAACCGAGGAGTGGGCCTGGATGGCAGATATCTGCCAGGACCTTGGAAACTTTAAGGAGTCTACCCAGATGGTGAGCGGTGATGCTGCAATCATTAGCGTCACCATTCCTCTGCTATGCCTGCTGAGAAGTTCGCTGCAAAGTATAAAGGCTGACGCTTTGCGGTTGGAACAGGAGATGGGGGAAGAGAGTATGTCGCTTGATAGTCAGAGCACTCTCATGTCTATATCTCAGCGCGTTTTGGAGGAGGAGGAGGGGGAGGAGCAAGAGGAGGAGGGGAAACAGACAGCTGGGCCCACTGCAGGGGGTACCCATGCTGCTTGCCTCTCATCTGTTCAGCGTGTATGGCCTGTGGAGGAGGAGGAGGATCCTGAAAGTGATCTTCATAGTGAGGACAGCGATGTGTTGCGTACTGGTACAATGGCACACATGGCTGACTTCATGGTAGGCTGCCTTTCTCGTGACCCTCGCGTTAGACGCATTCTGGCCAACACGGATTACTGGGTGTATACCCTTCTTGACCCACTGTATAAGGAGAACCTTTCCACTCTCATTCCCGAAGAGGAAAGGGGTTCGAGAGTGATGCAATACCACAGGGCCCTGGTGGACAAACTGATGGTAAACTTCCCATCTGACAGCGCTAGCGGCAGAAGGCGCAGTTCCAAGGGTCAAGTAGCAGGGGAGGTGCGGAGATCAGGCAGCATGTTCAGCACAGGCAGGGGAACACTCTCCAAGGCCTTTGCCAGCTTTATGGCCCCCCAGCAAGACTGCGTCACCACTCCCCAGTCAAGGCTGAGTCGGAGGGAGCACTGTAAAAAGATGGTGAGGGAGTACGTAGCCGATCGCACCACCGTCTTCCGTGATGCCTCAGCTCCATACAACTATTGAGTGTCAAAGCTGGACACGTGGCACGAACTTGCACTGTATGCCCTGGAGGTGCTGGCTTGCCCTGCCGCTAGCGTCTTGTCAGAGAGGGTGTTTAGTGCACCTGGGGGAATCGTCACGGACAAGCGTACCCGCCTGTCAACTGCCAGTGCCGACATGCTTACACTCATAAAGATGAACAAAGCCTGGATTTCCCGAGACTTCTCTTCTCCACCGGCAGAGAGCAGCGGAACCTAAAGATTCTTTTCGCTGCAACCACAGATGAAAGCACTCCTCTCTATCACAGGGAAAACGGGGCATTTCTCTTTGTCAATCTGTCTCTGACATTAGTCCTCCTCCTGCTACTCCTCCTCCAGAAACAACATGTTATCGCGCTGAATGGCCAATTTTTCTGCGGCCCAAAAGGCTCATCTACATCTACCAATGTTTTTACAATTTTTCAAAGTTTCAAAAGTATTGATACTTTAACATGAACCAATTTTTTCAACAGGGCTGCCTACAGGCTCTGTTACAAATTAAGCAACAGTGAGCTGTATCTTTCAAAAAATATTTATGGGTTTCACCTGCCCTCTCGGTTGATACATTTTTCAGAGGTACACTTGTACTCTTGGTACACTTATTTTTCGGGCCCATGCCTACACTCTTATCCAACCAAATTTTCTGGCCTTCGCCTACGCTCATGGTACCCCAATGTTTCAGAGGTTGGCCTATACTATTACTACAGAACTTTTACTGGGGTCTGCCTGCCTATACTTCTGCTACAAGAAAGTTACAGGGGTCTGCCTATACTGCTGCCACTTAAATGTTACAGGGGTCTGCCTATATTGCTGCCACTTGAATGTTACAGGGGTCTGCCTATACTTCTGTGACGTAAATGTTACAGGGGTCTGCCTATACTGCTGCCACAAGGATGTTACTAGGGTCTGCCCATACTGCTGCCACTTAAATGTTTGAGGGGTCTGCCTATACTTCTGCCACGTGAATGTTACAGGGGTCTTCCTATACTGCTGCCACAAGAATGTTACTGGGGTCTGCCTATACTGCTGCCACGTATATTTTACAGGGGTTTGCCTATACTGCTGCCACAAGGATGTTACTGGGGTCTGCCTATACTGCTGCCACGTAAATGTTACAGGGGTCTGCCTATACTTCTGCTGCAGAAATGTTACTGGGATTTGTCTATACTGTTACTACAGAAATGTTACAGGGGTCTGTCTATACTTCTGCTACAGAAATGTTACTGGGATCTGTCTATACTGTTACTACAGAAATGTTACAGAGGTCTGCGTATACTGCTGCCACAAGGATGTTACTGTGGTCTGCCTATACTGCTGCCACTTTAATGTTACAGGGGTCTGCTTATACTTCTGCTACAGAAATGTTACTGGGATCAGTCTATACTGTTACTACAGAAATGTTACAGGGGTCTGCCAATAATGCTGCTACATAAATGTTACTGAGCTCTTCCTATGTTTCTGCTACATAAATCTTACAGGGGTCTGCTTATACTACGGCGACAGAAATGTTACTGGGGTCTGCCTTTACTTCTACAAAAATGTTATTGGGGTCTGCCCATACTTCTATTAAAGACATGTTACGGGGGTCTGCCTATGCTTGTGCTACATAAATGTTACTGGGGTCTGCCTATACTATTACTACAGAAATGTTACTCGGTTCTGTCTATGCTGTTACTACTGAAATGTTACTAATACTGCGCTCTGCCTATACTCCTGCTACTGAAATGTTACAGGGGTCTGCCTATACTGCTGCTACATAAATGTTACTGGGGTCTGCCTATACTGTTACTATAGAAATGTTACTCGGCTCTGTCTATACTGTTACTACTGAAATGTTACTAATACTGGGCTCTGCCTGTACTGCTGCTACTGAAATGTTACAGGGGTCTGCCTATACTACTGCTACATAAATGTTACTGGGGTCTGCCTATACTGTTACTACAGAAATGTTACTCGGCTCTGTCTATACTGTTACTACTGAAATGTTACTGGGGTCTGTCAATACTGTTACTACTGAAATGTTACTGGGGTCAGCTTATACCTTTGCTACAGGAATATTACAGGGGTCTGTGTATACTATGGGTGCACTAAGTCTTCCCATTGCGGTGTTCTACCTATCTGAAAAAAACCCAGACTGACTAGGGCATGGATTGTGGGCCGAGGCCAACATGTATTTTCTCTCACGTTACCACAGCTATCCGGGGCACTGCAATGGGATTTCTTTATGTACCATTAGTTGGTTCCTGCTAGCCACCCATGCTGCGGGTGCACACAGACTTCCCATAGCGGAGTTGTACCTGCCTGGCACTTTAAAAAAAATCCAGACTCACTAGGGCATGGAGTGTGGGCTGAAGCTAACATGTATTTCCTTCCTCATAACCTCAGCTATCCAGGGCACTGCAATGGGATTTCTTTATGTACCATCGGTGGGTTCCTGGGAGCCACCCATGCTGTGGGTGCACACAGACTTCCCATAGCGGTGTTTTACCTGTCTGTCCCCAAAACACTGACAGACTTGGGTAGGCTGCAGAGTGCAGATGGTTTACCCCTTGCGTTGTCGATGAAGTATCCGACACCCAAACAGAATGAGTAGTGTGTGGAGACATGGATTCCCCATTGCTATGTCACTCGCAGCACCTTGGGCCACACAAAGTGTTTGCTGGGACAGAGGCTGACCCAGGGCCCGCTCACATACTTCCCACACCGAGTATTGCTGCATTGTGGAGATGTGTAGAAGTGCTGGTCTGGCAGCTGAGTCCCCTTTATGCCCACGTTTGCAGCTCCTGACGGAGGTGGCACAGGTTTGGAATGAAGATCGAACGTCAATCTATTATCAATTCTCAACAGCATTGTGGGCTATCGCCCACACTTTCAAAGGGGGTCACTGCCTGGCCCTGCTAAACCTCTGCAGTGTGTGCCTCCGGTTCCTCCTCATCCAGTACGCACTTATAAAGAGACATGAGGGTGGTGTGGCTATGAAGCCAGCGTGTGGCATGAGGGCAGCTGAAGGCTGCGCAGGGACACTTTGGTGTGCGCTGTGGACACTGGGTAGTGCGGGGGGGTTGGGCAGCATGTAACCAAGGAGAAGAGGCAGCGGTGTGTCATGCAGGCAGTGATTGTCCTTGGTTGCAGGTAGTGTGGTGCTTAGCTAAGGTATGCCTTGCTAATGAGGGTTTGTCCGAAGTAAAAATTGTTAGGGGGGGGCAGACTCTTGCCCCTATTGTGGCTTAATAGTGAGACCTGGGAGCCTGAGATGCAGCCCTGCATGCTGCCCCTGCCTTGCCCTATCCGTTTCTGTGTCGTTTCCATCACTTTCGTAGGTTTTCCAGATGTTCACAAATGAAAACCTTAGCGAATCATGTGTCATAAACAAAAATGCTCGAGTCGCCCATTGACTTCTATGGGGTTCGTTACTCGAAACGAACTCTCGAGCATCGCGGAAAGTTCAACTCGAGCAACGAGCACCCGAGCATTTTGGTGCTTGCTCATCTCTAGTACTAACCCTAAATGCCAGCCTGTATCACATCTTGTATCTAAGATAAAGGCGGGCCAACAGGGTACTAGAGCCTCCATATACACCTGTATGACATCTTGTTTCTAAGCTAGAGGTGGCGCAACAAAGTACCAGCCCAGCCATTTCACATCTTGTATTCAAGCTAGTGTTAGCCCAAAAGGGTACTTGTTGCGGCAGTTCTGGCATTGCTTCCTTTCTAGATAGTCTAGTGCAGGTCTTGTGTTCTTTGTCTGCTGGCTCTGGTGGGAGTGGTATTAAGTGAGACATGCTTGGCCTCACCTGTGGGTAATTTGTCAGAACTATTTAGTTTGGCCTGGTGCTTGACTTGAGTGTGGTTTATTTCATAGAATGGTAGAGTTGGAAGGGACCTCCAGGGTCCACCCTCCTGCCCAGTGCAGGATTCATTAAGTCATCCCAGCCTTTGTTTGAACACTTCCATTGAAGGAGAACTCACCACCTCCCGTGGTAACCTGTTCCACTCATTGATCACCCTCATGGTCAGTAAGTTTTTTCTAATATCTAATCTGTGCCTCCTCCCTTTCAGTTTCATCCCATTGCTTCTAGTCTTTCCTTGTGCAGATGAGAATAGGGCTGATCCCTCTACACTGTGACAGCCCTTCAGGTATTTGTAGACAGCTATTAAGGCTCCTCTTAGCCTTCTTTTCTACAAGCTAAACATTCCCAGATCCTTTAACCATTCCTCATAGGACATGATTTACAGACTGCTCACCATCTTGGTAGCTCTTCTCTGAACCTTCTTCAGTTTAGCCATGTCTTTCTTAAAGTGGGGTGCCCAGAACTGGACACAGTATTCCAGATAAGGGCTAACTAAGGAAGAGTAGAGAGGCATAGTTACCTCCCATGATCTAGACTCTATGTTTCTCTTAATACATCCCAGAATTGTGTTTGCCTTTTTGGCTGCTGCATCACATTGTTGACTCATGTTCAGTCTATGATCTATTAGTATACCTAAGTCTTTTTCACATCTGCTGCTACTTTGCTCAATTCATCCCATTCTGTATGTGCTTTTTTCATTTCTCTTGCCCAGATGTAGGACTTTGCATTTCTCCTTGTTAAATACCATTCTGTTAGTTGCCGCCCACTGTTCAAGCTTGTTCAGATCTTTTTGATTCCTCTCTCCTCTCAAGTGTTAACCATCCCTCCTAGCTTCAGTTTCCCTCTCAATTCCCTCCTCTAGATCGTTATGAATCTGTTAAACAACACTGGGCCTAGGACAGAGCTTTACAAGTACTCCACTTGAGACATCCTTTTACTTGTATGTGCAGTCATTTATGACTAGTCTTTGAGTACGATCACTCAGCCAGTTGTGAATCCACTTAACAGTTGTGTTGCGGCTGGTTGGTCGTATCAGCATCATGGCATGGTGGCCTTGAAGCAGGCCAAGACCTGTCACCTGATTATACAGATAAAGGGTTAATGTACTATGTGCAGAGACTGGTGATTGCTGTCTCAGGATGCTGCATGGTATATGCTATTAGTCATTCCTGGGAGAAAATTGGAGGTGGGGTTCTCTAATTGTTCTGCCTGTCCTCAGAGGAAAGGCTGGAGTCTGGTGTTCCTCTAGGCTGGGTGAATTGCTACATATACAAATAAGTGCTATTGTTTGCTATCAGTTGTATTTTGGTTTCCCTTATTGCTGTTGCTTGGTGGTGTCAGTTCATCTCTTCATGGATTCCTATAGGGACAATCAGGGCCCAGGAAGAAGACAGTAGGGCCGCCTCTTATCAAGGCAATGACTCAGCTTTAGGCAGGGACCTGTCACCTCCCTGCTAGGTTAGGGCCAGGCTTCCTTCCCCACTTCTGCATAGTGTGGTGTTTTCCTATTTTTCCGCAGTGTGTATGTTATCCTATCCTATACTGTGCTGAGCGTGGGGCTCTTGTGCCGCATGGGCTTTACACACTGACTTTCAGATTTCTAGTGTGGCGCGCACTGTTCTACAGTGCATAGTGTTACAACTGCAGTAGTGTGAACGTCACCCTGCATGCGTGCTGAGAATGGTGCTCGTGTGCCACACGGATGTGACATAATAAGCAGCAAGATGTTTTCTCAGTGGGTTTTTGTTTTTCCTTGCAGGGTCATGGATCTCATTGAGGCATTATCCAATCACCTTGATCAACTTAGGCTATTGAGGTTGCGGAAGTCAAGTAACAACGCTTGGGTGGTATGGGTATAACTAAAGAACCTAACCTGGATCTACCAGATCGGTTTTCTGGTAAAAGGCAGGAGTTTTTGCATTCAAAGAATCCTGCAAGTCATACTTTAAACTGCACCCTGTTTCTTATGTCAAACTTTTTGTTCCACTACATTTGAGGTTTTGGGTACTTTCAGAAATCCATAGTTTTGTTCTGCAGGTCATCCTGGCATCAGTAATACTCGTAAGTTAATAAGTCGTGCTTTTTGGTTGCCGTCTTTAAGACGTGATGTTGTTTTGTGTCTGCATACGAGGTCTGTGCTTGAGCCAAATCACCTCAGCATCTCCCTGTCAGGAAGTTGTTGCCTCTACCCGTACCAGAGAGACCCTGGACTGATCTGTCCATGGATTTTATCATGGACTTACCTTCCTCCGAGGGAAACACTATTATCTGGGTGGTGGTTGATTGCTTCAACAAGATGTGTCATTTTGTGGCTCTGCCCGGCCTACCTAATGCTAAGAAATTGGCTAAGCTGTTCATAGCTCATGTTGTTAGGTTACAAGGGGTACCATCTAACATTGTCTCTGGTCGAGGTGTTCAGTTTGTATCTGGATTCTGGGGTTTGTGTGTCGCCAGTTAGGTATACAACTGTCTTTTTAGTCCGCTTACCATCCTGAGACAAATGGCCAGACGGAGAGGTGTAACTAGAGTCTCGAGCAGTATCTGCTGTTTTTTGTTTTGGAGAATCAGGATTGCTGGTCTGGGTACTTACCTCTGGCAGAATTTGCTCTGAACAACAGATCTTTAGATTCTACAGGCACATCTCCTTTCTTTAGCAATTATGGGTTCCATCTGTGTTTTGGTTCTTTTGCTAAATTCACGTCAGAGGTGCTACAGGAGAGTGAGTTTTTGTCCAGCCTCAAAACAGTTTGGGAGGAGGTGCAGAAAAATCTCCAGAGATTGGTCAAAAGCTATAAGAGGGTGATGGATAACAGTCGGTCTGAGGGGGTTAGCTTTCAGATGGGTGACTTGGTCTGGTTGTCTACAAGGAACATAAAGCTTAAACAACCATCTTTTAAGCTGGCGCCATGGTTTATTGGTCCTTTAAAGATTACTGAGAGCATTAACCCGGTATCCTTCAGATTGGAGATTCCCAGATCACTAAAGATCACCAATGTGTTCCACAAGTCGTTACTTAAGAAAGTGGTGAATCCCGGACTTGGGTCATCACCTCCTCCGCTAGTGTTGGTTGACAGGAATCTGCAGTTCGAGGTCAGCCACATCATTGACTCTCGCTGAGTCAGGAACTTGCTGCAGTATCTGGCGCATTGGCAGGAGTACGGTCCTGAGGAGAGGACAGGGGTTACAGCGGCTGAGGTCATCGCTGACCGTTTGGACAAACATTTTCATAAGTACAATCCTGGTAAACCAGGACCTAAGGGTCTAGAGGTCCCTACTCAGAGGGTAGGTACTGTTGCAGCTTGCCAGTCGCAACAGCATCGTGGCATGGTGGCCTTGACACAGGCCAGGACCTGTCACCTGGTTAGACAGATAAAGGGTTAATGCACTATGTGCAGAGACTGCTGGTTGCTGTCTCGCGATGCTGTATGCTACTAGTCATTCCTGGGAGAAGGTTGGGGGTGTGGTTGTCTAATTGCTCTGCCAGTCCTCAGGTGTGGACAGCCTTTTCATTCTCAACCCTTCCTTTGCTCCAATGCTGCTTATTCAGTTCCCTAGAGGAAAGGCTGGAGTCTGGTGTTCCTCTAGGCTGGGTGAATTGCTACATATACAGATAAGTGCTGTTGTTAGTATCAGTTCTATTTTGGTTTCCCTTATTGTCGTTGCTTTGTGGTGTCAGTTCATCGCTCCAGGAGTTCCCATAGGGACAATCAGGACCCAGGAAGAAGACAGTGGGGCCACCTATATCGAGGCAATGACTTCAGTTTAGGCATGGACCTTTGACCTCCTTGCTAGGTTAGGGCCAGGCTTCCTTTCCCCCTGGAGTGGTGCTACTGATCTGCATAGTGTGGCATTTTCTTATTTTCCCACAGTGTGTACGTTATCATGCGCCGTGCTGAGCGTGGGGCTCTTGTGCCGCATGGGCTTTACACACTGGCTTTCAAATTTATGGTGTGGCGCACATTGTTCTACAGTGCATAGTGTTACAGTTGCTGTAGTGTGAACGGCAAGCTGCATCCATGCTGAGTGTGGTGCTAGTGTGCTGCACGGACGTCACACATTGCCTTGTCAATACCATATTTGATCATTTTTTTTCAATAGGGATATTATGAGATAGTTTGTCAAATGCTCTACTAAAGTCCAGATATATATCTACCGCATTTCCCTGATCAACCCTGTCGATGAGTCTATTATAGAAAAAAATTAGATTAGTCTGGCATTACTGGTTTGTTACAAACCCATGCTGGCTCTTGTTGTATTCTTACCCAAACAGTTTCTACAGAACTCCCAGCTCTGAAGCTTGAATCTCTGTGGAGATTAATGTTTTCCTAACATACAACACAACACCTCCTCCCCTTTTATTAGGTCTGTTCCTTATAAATACATTGTATCCTTCAAGTCTTGTATTTCAATCATGTCTATCATTCCACCAAATTTCCGTGATGCCGATGACATCACATTTCTCTTCCTGTGTTAGGAGCTCCAATTCTCCTTGTTTGTTTCCCAGCTCTGTGCAGTTGCCTTGTCAATCCCATATTTGGTCATTTTTTTTCAATAAGTATGGTATGAGATACTTTGTCAAATTTAAAATCAAGATATACTAAATCCACCACATTTCCCATATCAAACCAGTCGGTAATTCTGTCATAGAAGGAAATTAGATTAGTCTTGCATGACTTGCTTGTTACAAACCCATGCTGGCTCTGGTTAATTACTCCATTCTCATCCAAGTACTTGTATACTTGCTGTTTAATAATCTGTTCAAAGACCTTTCCCGGTATAGAAGTCAGGCTCACAAGCCTGTAGTTTCCTGGGTCTTTCTTCTGCCCTTATTTGAAGATAGCGACAACATTTGCCCTTTTCCAGTCTTCTGGGACTTCTGTTCTCCAGGAATTGTCAAAGATTATGGCGAGTGGTTCAGCAATTACGTCTGCTGCTTCCTTTAGTATCCTAGGATGTAATTCATCTGGACCTTAAGACTTGAATTCATTTAAGTTAGCTAAGTGTTCCCTCACCATCTCTCTGCTTACAGATAGCCTGCATTCTTTTATTCCCCCAATAGCACAGGTAAGATCAGCTGATGTTCCATCTACTTTCTGAGAGAAAACAGATACAAAGTAGGACTGTAAAGGTTCAACCTTCTCAACATTATTCTTAACCAATTCCCCATTTTCATCCTGTAAATATCTTATAGCATCTTTGACTTTACTTTTGACCCCCAAATCCTTTTTTATTGCTTTTGGCCTCTCTTACAAGCCTCAATTCATTATCAGCTTTAGCTTTTCTGACACTTGCCCTACAGTTTCTGCAGACCCCATTATATTCTTCTTTAGATATTCCTCCTCTTTCCATTTGATAAACATATTTTTCTTCCTCTTTAACATGTGTACAAGTTCTGTGTTCACCCATCCTGGTCTCTTTAAATGCTTCCCATTCTTCCTTCTTTTAGGGATTGGTAACGGTTGTGCTTTGAGAATCTCATTTCACAATATTTCCCAAACTTCTTGACATTTCTGTCCTTAAGAACATCCGGCCATTGGATTCTTCCTTCCCTCTTTCTGAGTCCATAAATATCTGCCTTTCTGAAATCCAACCTTGAGGTCTGAGTCTACTGTGGTCTTCCTCCCCCTGTTGTCCAAAATTCAAGGATAGCCTTATCACTGCCTCCTAAGGTCCCAGCAACCTGTACTTCTCTAAAGCTTGAATCTTTGTGGAGACGATGCTCTCCTAACATACAGTACAACACCTCCTCCCCTTTTATTAGGGGTCTCTTATAAATACATTGTATCCTTCAAGCCTTGTATTCCAGTCTCATCCCACCAACTTTCCGTGATGCCTATGACATCATGATTTGGCCCCCACAGAGCCTAGATCTCACATCACCCGGTCTGTCTGGGATTGCATGAAGAGACAGTAGGATTGGAAAAAAGTCAACATCCACAGAAGATCTGTGCTTAGTTCTCCTAGATGTCTGGAAAAACCTCCTTGCCAAGTGCCTTCAAAAACTTTTTGCAGTTTGAATGTAACTGAGTATAGTGACAGATTAAAAAAAGGCCTAATATGGCCAAAACGTAGCTTGCTTGCTTTTTATTCTGACTATGGATTAATAAAGCTTTTTGCACCCTTTTTTTAAATCAAGAAATTGATTTTCTGCTCATGCTGCCGCTATACTCAATTCCATTCAAACTGCTATTGGAGTCTTGTGGTTCAGACTCTTACTGTGGCTTGCAGTCTATCCACCTGACCCTTTTGGGTGTTTCTTCTGTGTGCTGCTGTACCCGCTTATTGTAAAAAAAACTTTGTGCAAGTGGGATTCATATTTTTCTTTTGTTCATTCATTTTGCATTTTGTTAATTGACCACTTTTCTTATTTAACCCTTCTATTTATGAAAGTATTCTTACTTTGCAGCAATTTTTCCACACCTGCCTAAAACGTTTGCCCAATACTGTAATATTGTAGGAAAATGTATGGTCAGCTAAAGCTGATTGCTGGGGGGGGGGGAACCATTATAAGATAACACTTTTTAAAAAGGCTTTTCCCACTAGAGAGAATTATAGTGCAAAGACACATTATTAATATCTCATCGTTGGGAGTCTGACCCCTCAGTCATCCCCATTGAATCTGATAAAGTACCCAGCAAAAAAGGAACCCCATAAAGGTCACTCTTGACTAAAACATAAGGGAGAGTGACATATACCCTGCATTCCTCAGAGGTCACCAAGCTTACAAAGGTGTCCCTGTTCACATCACACTGGCGGTCTATCTCTGATGGGAGACAACAGCATATCCTCCTAGGCATACAGTGGGACACATCACTAATGGGCTCCTATTGTACAGAAGAAAGGGTAATACAGTGCAATGTACTTTTTATACTGTTTAGTTTTGTATGGAATGGCGTAGCTGACTGCGCTTGTCACACTCTGCAAGAAAAAGAGCTAACTGATGTAACCAGCCTGACGAAGGCTAAAACGCTAGTAAAACAACTGCAAGAAACAAGTATTTATGTGGAAGTATCCCTAGTCATGCAGCCAGTAACCTGCACTAGGACAGCTCTGCTATTTCCCCTTCCATTAACCCTTACACGACTGTAGCAATCCTGGCGAGAGTCAGTTTTATAAAATAAGAGTTGTCGGATAACAATTTGTGACAGCCGCGCCAAGACTTCACCAGTTAATACCGCGCCAAGACACGTCCCTTGGCATCAGAGCGGGGCCAGCCGGCAGCAGTGTGCTGGTTGGAGATGAAATGCTGCGTGAGGTCTTGCTCTGAGGCTTCTATAAAGGCCAGTAATCTGTGGCCTTCTGTATACATGAATGTAAAATGACTCTTCACAGCGGCGGCCCAGAGACTGAGCCACATAGAAAATCAGTATGGGAATGCTGGGGCGGGTGATGACGCTCTACGAGACAACGGTGACGCAATCCAAAAACCAGGCAAAACGAAGCCGCTGCAAAGTCACAACATTGATGAGATTTGCAACCGTCGCAAAAGTGAATGGCGGCCGTGACCGGGAATATCAGGATGAGATCCGGTCAGGACAAGAGCAACGACACCTCCCCATACAACACCTTTAGGAAACACTCCCTTGCTTCATCCAGACCCCATGTTGGTACTAAGTATTTGGCTGTTTTTATGGTGTCTAAATATGGCCCTAAAGGGGTTGTGCCAAGATAGAAAGATTTCCCTTGTACATGGCAGCATTTCAAAATAAGACATACCAGTCCTAGTATTGTGCCCCCCGTGGTTTGGGCAGCAGGAAGCCAGTGACAGGTTCCCTTTACTGCTCTACTGACTTTGGTGTCAGATGCTCCAGATGTCGCCTCATTTAGACTGCATCAGATTTGATGGTCGATCAGTTTCCTCAGGCTCCAGTTTTAGCCATCTTACAATCGATCCTACACTATGATGTCATCAGATCTAAAAGACACTAGGGCAACGCATTGGATCCGTCACACCATTGTCACCAGGGAACCTCACCGGATCCGTTACACCATTGTCACCAGGACAGCGCACTGGATCTGTCACACCCTTGTGAGCAGGGCGACGCACCAGATCCGTCAAACTTTGTCACCAGGAAACCGCACCGGATCTGTCCCTCGACTGTCACCAGGACACAGCATCGGTTCCAACACACCATTGTCACCAGGACACCGCACCGGATCCTTCACACCATTAGCAATAGGACACCACACCGGTTCCATCACACCACTCTCAACAGGACACCGCACAGGATCCTTCACACCATTGTCACCAGGGCACTGCACAGGATCCTTCACACCATTGTCACCAGGGCACCATATCCGATCCGCCACACTATTGTCACCAGGGCACCGCAGTGGATCCATCACACCATTCTCACCAGGGCACCGCACCAGATTAGTCACACCATTGTGACCAGGGGAACGCATCGGATCCATCACACTATTGTCACCAGGGCACCGCAGTGGATCCATCACACCATTCTCACCAGGGCACCGCACCAGATTAGTCACACCATTGTGACCAGGGGAACGCATCGGATCCATCACACTATTGTCACCAGGGCACCGCAGTGGATCCATCACACCATTCTCACCAGGGCACCGCACCGGATCCGTCACACCATTGTCACCAGGGGAACGCATCAGATCCATCACACCATTCTCACCAGGGCACCGCACCAGATTAGTCACACCATTGTGACCAGGGGAACGCATCGGATCCATCACACTATTGTCACCAGGGCACCGCAGTGGATCCATCACACCATTCTCACCAGGGCACCGCACCGGATCCGTCACACCATTGTCACCAGGGGAACGCATCAGATCCATCACACCATTGTCACCAGGGCACCGCACCGGATCCGTCACACCATTGTCACCAGGGGAACGCATCAGATCCATCACACCATTGTCACCAGGGCACCGCATCAGATCCGTTACACCATTATCACCAGGACACCACAAATTATACTTCACACCACTGTTACCACCAGATCCGTCACACCATTTTCACCAAGACACAGCAGCGGACCTGTCACACCATTGTCACGAGGACACCGCACGGTATCAGTCACACCATTGTAACCAGGGCAAGGCAGCGGATCAGTCACACCATTGTCACCAGGGCAAAGCACCGCATCATTTACAACACTGTGACCAGGGCACCGCACCGGATTCGTCACACCATTGTCACCAGGGCACCGCACTAGATCCTTCACGCCATTGTCACCGGGACACGGCATCGAATCTGTCACATCATTGTCACTAAGACACCGGATCCGTCACACCATTGTCACCAGGACACCACACCGGATCCGTCACACCATTGTCACCAGGACACCACACCGGATCAGTCACACCATTGTCACCAGGGCACCGCACCGGATCCATCATAACACTGTGACCAGGGCACCGCACCGGATTCGTCACACTTGTCAAACAAAGACTGCGGCTGTGCAGTCGAAAAGTCGCCTGTTTTTTATGCCAATGAAAAATAAAGTGACATCCATGCGGATGTAAACTTTTATTATTGCACCTAATTGTGCTGTTCATACTTCTTGTTTGAATCCAACACACCTGTTGTAGTAATAATATAAATGTGTTTCTTAAATCAGCCTAGACAAACATTGAAATATTAATAAAGTCTATGCTACCTGGGTATATAGGAATTACATGTTCACATAGCGACATACACCTGGGGCATAAACATATGTTAATCATTAGCGTCATTACATACTAGGCCAATCATGAGTTGTTATGATGTTGGGGGGCGTGCACGTAATTTGTGCGTCATGTTCAATGATATTTGTATTGTATTACCTTGGAATAAATCAGAAGAGTATTGGGAACTGACGGATAACACCAGTCAGTTCAAATACATAAATAGTCATATATGAAGCTTCTCATTATAACTAATCTGGAGAAGATCAGTGAAATCTTCTGCAATATGATTTATTCCCATAACACATCATTGTCATCAAGACACCGGATCCGTTTCACCATTGTCATTAGGACACCACACCGGATCCTTCACACCGTTGTAAGAAGGTCACCATACCGGATCCTTCTTACCATTGTCACCAGGACACCGCACCGGATCTGTCACACCATTGTTACCAGAACACCACACCAGATCCTTCACACCATTGTCACCAGGGCGCCGCAGTAAATCCATCACACCATTGTCACCGGGGCACGCAGCGGATCCATCACACCATTGTCACCAGGGCACCACAGCGGATGCGTCAAACCATTGTCCCTAGGGCAGCTCCGAAGAGTATTTCCTTTGAATACATCAGAAGAGTATTGGGGACTGATGGATAACACCAGTCAATTCAAACACATATATTCATGCATGAAGCTTCTCATTATAACCAATCTGGAGCAGATCAGTGAAATCTTCTGGTATATGATTTATTCTCATAACATCTGACACCTGACTTGGAAAAATTGACGAGTGATCTTTGGAAATGCAACTCCAACCGATGGGCGTGCGGTTTGCCAGACATCCATAATGGGGTAAGCCTGCAGCAGATGGGTGAATTCTGTTTTCCCCTCCCCCATTGTGCATCCATCATTTCGCTTGCCAAGGCTTGAGTGAGTAATTTCCGTCTAAAGGGTTCATTTTTGTTACATGGTCACTCATCGATATAGGAACCCTGATTTGTGATTTCACTGGTTCTGTGTTGCTATGTGCTGTGAAATGTTTGTTTAGACATGAGATAAGGTGTCTTGTCATTGTTAGTAGCGTTTATCTTGGTTCCAAATCTTGATGAACATTTGATGGCTTCTTGAGATAAGGTGATCATATCTTCAGATAAGAAATGTTTAGTCTTAAGGCTAGTTTAACTACTTCGGGCATTAGTTTGCTAAGTAGAGTACGTCAAAAGCCATAGAGGGTTGCTTTTTGTTGTAAATAATGGGTAACAGACTTTAAAGTGGAAAATGATGATGCTAGGATGTTCACAGCTGAAGAAATAGTGCAATCTGTTGCAAAGAAAATGATTGATGGCAAAAGCGAACTGTTTTGATGAGAAGATTTGAAAAATGGGTTAGCTTATAATGAAGGAATTTTGGTTGATAGACAATTGCTCAAGTTTGCAAAGAATAATGTTTCAGTGAGTGACGTAAAGTTGAAGATAGCTGCAGTTACAAGATGGCAATTGTTCATGTTCATTGTTCAGTTAAAGACAAAGGAAGGCCAGCCCATCTTCGCCATCTGAGGGCACCGCCCTGGCAGTGTCATGGATGATGTTTTTTCTTCCTATTGCCCTGCCCCTAGCTGGCCGTGTTCTTATTGTGGCCAATAGCAGTCTATATACCTTGATACGTGTCTAGTATGTAGTGTTCCTGGACTCGCCCGTCACCATCACTCAGTCAGGCCATGCTTTCGGTGGCCATTTCATACCTTTGGCCGCCGCCCAAGCGCCATCTTAGCTCCGCAGAAGAAATGAGCTGGCTCCTCATCTCCCATCAAAGTACCTTTTACCTGGCATCCCAATTTTTGCACTGCAATGATGGGTGCTTTTTCTGAATTTAAATACCCTCCATCCCAGCTGCAAACACCTTTCCCCCGATTATCTGTCCTACAGTCTGTGTTTAGCACCCATCTCAAGTTGTTTTGTCTAGCGTTGTGCTTAGATTGCCCACATATGTAGTTGTTGCTAGAAAAATCTTTTCCACTTTGCAAGGGGGGAAATGGGGGAGAAGGGGAATCCTTTCCTAGTCTGTGTCTCCCTATGACATGAAGCAAGTTCATGCAGAATCTTTGGAATAATATCTGACCGTTTGTCCTGTATGTTTTAATAATGATATTTGTTGTCTGTCTTAGCCTCCTTCATACAAGTGTCAAGTAGTGGCCGTAGTGAGGGGCAGGACACTATTTGTGACAGTAGCAGTATAAAAATCAGAAGACAGCAATAGAGAAAGGATCAATACATGATTTTATATATATATATATATATATATATATATATATATATATACATATATATATATATATACAGTGCAAAAGTGTTATTGCGTCACCTATAGATATATAGGAATAGATAAATGGTTAAAGGGGTTGTCCCGCGGCAGCAAGTGGGTCTATACACTTCTGTATGGCCATAATAATGCACTTTGTAATGTACATTGTGCATTAATTATGAGCCATACAGAAGTTATAAAAAGTTTTTCACTTACCTGCTCCGTTGCTGGCGTCCTCGTCTCCATGGTTGCCGTCTAATTTTCGCCGTCTAAAATGGTCGAATGGCCAAATTAGACGCGCTTGCGCAGTCCGGGTCTTCTGCTTTCTTCAATGGGGCTCCGTGTAGCTCTGTGTAGCTCCGCCCTGTCACGTGCCGATTCCAGCCAATCAGGAGGCTGGAATCGGCAATGGACCGCACAGAAGAGCTGCGGTCCACGGAGGAAGAGGATCCCGGCGGCCATCTTCAGCCGGTAAGTATAGAAGTCACCGGAGCGCGGGGATTAAGGTAAGCGCTGAGCGGTTTTTTTTTTAAGTCCCTGCATCGGTGTTGTCTCGCGCCGAACGGGGGGGGGGGGGTTGAAAAAAAAAAAAACCCGTTTCGGCGCGGGACAACCCCTTTAATGCTTGATCCGTGCAAACCCCTTTTCGGCCCCCTTCAGAGTTCAGTGAGAAAGAGAAGCAAATCTTTGACTTTCAGTGAGAGAAGGAATGTGTGTGGAGTTGTGGGCACAACCCCCTTCTCATGATGTTATAGATAAGCAGAGAGGAGTAGTGTGTGATTGACCTTGCAAAATCTTGCAACGGTACTCTCACTTACGTGAATGAAATAGAAACTTGCAATGAATCAAGTGAATTACACTGTCTTAAAAATTGGAAAGATAGGAATTTGAAGGTACATTCTTGCTGTTATTTGTGTACATGTCAGTTCTGTGATTGGTTGGACATGTGTATACTTGCTAAATGGTGTTACTGTTGTGTTTTCAGTGTGAGAATATCCTGTAGGAGAAATGAGTGTTCCTACTATGGGAAAATATTAGTGATACTAGTGGTTGCTGTGGAATCTGTTGTGCAGTTCTAGCATTACAAACAGTTACAGGTTGAATGTTTTTCTTCTGTTTGTTGCTCTCTCTGATAACAGGAATCCCAGAGGGAGGTGGTAGCGATTGAATGCATTTGTATGCAAGATGAGGAGAGTTGTAGTACTTCTGTAACTTTTTCTTAGTATGATGCTGTTACTGCCATTTGCTAGCGTCTCTCTGCTCCACTGAGAGGGTTACCCAGCTCTCTCCTTCTGAGCTCACCTGAGGGGGTTCATTAGTCATTACACCCCTATTTAAGCTGAACTGATACACTTTAATGCCTTTCAATTGATGTTTGTTTGTTCATCACACTCAGCCTTCCCTGTGTTGTGCCTGTTTCAAGCATATCTGTATGTCCTGGTGTGAACCATGTGCATCTTACTGCATTATGTGAACACTCTGCATTCTACTGCATTCTGCGTGAACTATCCCATGCTTCTATGACTCTGTGGGTCTACTGTAGGCTTTCTGAGCTGGCATGGTCCCAGTTCTGTCTCTATATATGTGCATATTCCTACATCTGTCTGCTGCCAGTTCCTTCTGGTCCTGCGTTTCTCCCCTATAGGGATAGTCAGACCAGAGGTTCCAGCGCAGGGCTGCTCTTATGAGGGAGATTACGCTTATAGGTAGGTGGTCTGCCATTCTTCCTGAAGCCAAGGCTCAGTTCCCCTTTCCCTGTATACAGTCCATCTATCTGAGCAGTCGGCTACCAAGCACTCGGGGGCTGTCCTCAGCTTGGTTTGGCTGGTCCAGTGGATCCACAATTTCCTGAAATCCGTAACAGCAGTAAACATTGTGTGTGTAGGATTATATGGTTATTAATATTTATATAAGAGAGACAGATTTGACTGCATGGATGGATGAGAGTTAATGACCAGTCTTCAGGCTGTGATGAATGTAAAATGTGTGAGTCAGATATTGACTGGGGATAAAAATGTCTCTCCCCCTATGCATTAGACTTTAATGACCGCTCAGAGTAGGATGTCAATTTCAGCCACATTTTTGTTTTTTCTATTTCTAATGTCTTTGTATATTTTAGTGTCAGTCTTCACTGAAACTGTAATTTTATTCATTCAGAATAAGCAGTGATAAACAGTGCCTTCCCAGGCATTCCAGTGCAAACTGCCTGGCAATGCCCCGTAGCATATTACTCAACACGCCTTTACCCTGCTGCTTGTGTTGTGCCCTCTTGTGTTAGAAATGCTAACTGCAGCTGGAAAAAAATAAATACATAAAAAGTTCTGAGATAGCTTTTAATTTACATATGACAGTATTTAGAACACTGTCATAGGTCTTCGCTCAGACTTTGCCTCATAGAATGTCACTTTTACCTACAGTGCACCCTGCTCATGCCACTCAATGTGTCAGCGTTGCAACGCCCTCCGTCAAGCTACCTTGCTAGATCTGAAAAAGGAGGGAAGTGGGAATAATCACCTGATAGTTTTTACGTTTCAGCTTGATACACATCACTATGCACTAGCTAATGGCCCAGGAGACAGGGGATTCAGTCATGTTGATCAGTCATTAGATAACCCTGATTTTGCACTCTTTGTGGATGGTTCGAGGTATGGTCAAGAAGGCAGGCTCTATACAGGTTATGTTATGCTCTCCTTACATGATGTGGTCAAAGCCGAACATCTGCCATCTTGCAGCCTGAAAAGCCAAATTGTGAGCTGTGGAAGAAGTATGCAAGCATGCTCACGAGAACGCAGCTAATGACTACACAGACTCACGCTATGCCTATGGCATTGCTCATGACTACAGATCCATCTGGAGAGTGAGGTCATTCTTGAAAGCAAATAAAAGCAATTAAAACCAGAAAAGGTTACCAGCATTGATGGAAGCCCTCTTGCTGCCAGAAAGAGTGGCCTGAAAAATGCAACAAAAGGCCACTCCAAGGATGGCACGTAAGAGGCGACCGTAAATCACCCGGCTGATCAGGCTGTGAAGACAGCCACACAGAAGCCCAGACTTGATCCTCCAGGGGTTGGGGCAATACAGGTACCTCCTCAGATGTCACTTCTGGTGGATTATGACCTGTTAATTCAGTCACAAAAGCAGGCAATAAAAAGGGGGGGGGGGGAGAAACACTGGGAACCAGCAAGAGGGGCAGAGAGACACCTAGGGATAAATGGATGGTATCCAACAAGCCTTGTCTCCCACAGGTCCCTAACCCGTCATGGCTCCGGCCTCCCATGGAAATACACACCTGTAAAAAACAGCTATGACAGATGTGGTTGCTAGTCACTGGTCTGCACCAGGATTTAGCATCACGGCAGTTAAACACACGCAGGGCTGCATGATTTCTGCACAGAACAATGTGGGTAGGTCTGTATAGGCTCCCATGCAGTGCACCCCTCGTTCCGACTACCCATTCCAGCATCTTCAAGTAGACTACTTCCCACCACTAAGACTGGGCAGGTACAAGTTCATTCTAGTCTGCCTAGACCCGTTCTCAGGGTAGCCAGTCTGGCCTACCCACTCACAAACGCCAGCACCAAAAACTTATATCTAAGGTGGTATACAGGTACAGAGTACCAGAGACAACTGAGAGTGACCAAGGTACTCCCTCCACGGGAGAAGTGATATAGAAAGTAATGAAAGTGTTGGGAGTAGAACTGGCCTTTTATGCTCTGTACCATCCACAAAGCAGTGGTAGAGCAGAAAGTTTAAATGGTACCTTAGAAACCACGATCCAGAAGGCCATGGCAGAGCTCAATAGGCCATGAACCGAGTGCCTACCCTTGGTATTCTTTTCTGTAAGGTACACACCTGAGAGAATAGGCCTCAGCCCGTATGGAACTTTTTGGGTCGGCCCCAAGGTTAGGAGTGTATTTACCGCGATAACTCCAGATGCAGCCTGGTAGCTTGACAAACTGTTATTTGTCAGAACCAGCAACTCTCGGGGCCGCCGTGCCCACACCACCAGTCCTGCCACCCGGGTTACAGGAGTACGGCGTAGGGGAGCCCCAGTTCTAGTGATCTCCCCGGGCCGCTGTAAAACTGGTCGCTGCCGGGTTGCTAGGGAGGCAGCAGGTGCTTCTCTATTTCCTTGACGACCTAGCATGCTTCCTTGGTAACTGTCTGTTCAGCAAGGCTGGGGGCGTGTCCCCAGCACCTCCTTGATGGGCCCTGCTTACTTATCCGATCGCCATGAAACTTTGGGAAGTTGTTGAGTACACTGCTGGGAAGATTATAGGCATAGTACATTTATGCTATGATAAATGGCGCGCGTGCGTCGTCGACGGTTACGCCCCCCCCCCACGTAGATCATCATTGCCACTAATTCTCTCACTTCCCGATATTGTAGAAACATGAAATTTGGCACGGGCATTGATTATGTCATAAATTGGAAAAGTTAATGGGTCCCAACTCGATTATTCAATTCTAAGCGCCAAAGAATTAGCGTCCAAATTTTACGTACGGAATCTAATTCTCTCACTTCCTGATGTCATCTATATATATAAAAAGGAATGTCTGTCTGTCTGTCTGTCCTTTATGCATTACTACACCACTCATTCGATCGCCATGAGACTTTGGGAAGTTGTTGAGTACACTCCTGGGAAGATTACTGGCATAGTACAACTATCCTACGATAGGTGGGGCGCGTGCGAGCGTCGTCGACAGTTATGCCCCCCCAGACAAAGATCGTTTGATTTCCATCTCAAGCACAAAAGCAAAAGGCATTACGATCAACATCAGTGTTCAACTACAAAAGGATGCATCCGCCGAACGTATCACAAGACAATTCCTGGATATTGAGAATGCTGAGGTAACATGAAAGCTGTGCTGTGATTGGTTGTTATATATTATACTGCTGAGGTAACATGAAAGCTGCGCTGTGATTGGTTGTTATATATTATACTGCTGAGGTAACATGAAAGCTGCGCTGTGATTGGTTGTTATATATTATACTGAGGTAACATGAAGGCTGCGCTGTGATTGGTTGTTATATATTATACTGAGGTAACATGAAAGCTGTGCTGTGATTGGTTGTTATATATTATACTGAGGTAACATGAAAGCTGCGCTGTGATTGGTTGTTATATATTATACTGAGGTAACATGAAAGCTGTGCTGTGATTGGTTGTTATATATTATACTGAGGTAACATGAAAGCTGCGCTGTGATTGGTTGTTATATATTATACTGAGGTAACATGAAAGCTGAGCTGTGATTGGTTGTTATATATTATACTGCTGAGGTAACATGAAAGCTGTGCTGTGATTGGTTGTTATATATTATACCGCTGAGGTAACATGAAAGCTGTGCTGTGATTGGTTGTTATATATTATACCGCTGAGGTAACATGAAAGCTGTGCTGTGATTGGTTGTTATATATTATACCGCTGAGGTAACATGAAAGCTGTGCTGTGATTGGTTGTTATATATTATACCGCTGAGGTAACATGAAAGCTGTGCTGTGATTGGTTGTTATATATTATACTGAGGTAACATGAAAGCTGTGCTGTGATTGGTTGTTATATATTATACTGAGGTAACATAAAAGCTGCGCTGTGATTGGTTGTTATATATTATACTGCTGAGGTAACATGAAAGCTGCGCTGTGATTGGTTGTATATTATACTGAGGTAACATGAAAGCTGTGCTGTGATTGGTTGTTATATATTATACTGAGGTAACATGAAAGCTGCGCTGTGATTGGTTGTTATATATTATACCGCTGAGGTAATTTGAAAGCTGCTATCTAGATATATAACAACGAATGTATGTATGTCTGTCTTCGCAGCAACGCGCGACGGGTACGCTAGTATATATATAAAACACAGCCTGTATACACTGTACATATATATATATATATATATATATATATATATATATATATATATAGAACACAGCCTGCATACACTGTACATATATATATATATATATATAGAACACAGCCTGCATACACTGTGTATATATATATATATATATATATATATAGAACACAGCCTGCATACACTGTACATATATATATATATAGAACACAGCCTGCATACACTGTACATATATATATATATATATAGAACACAGCCTGCATACACTGTGTATATATATATATATATATATATATATATATATATATATATATATAACACAGCCTGCATACACTGTATGTATATATATATATAGAACACAGCCTGCATACACTGTACATATATATATAGAACACAGCCTGCATACACTGTATGTATATATATAGAACACGGCCTGCATACACTGTATGTATATATATAGAACACGGCCTGCATACACTGTATGTATATATATATAGAACACGGCCTGCATACACTGTACACACACACACATATATATATATAACACCGTCTGTATACACCAATAAAATAGATATAGAGCAGCACTCCAGGGTATTTCTTCATGAAAATTGCTTTATTGTGCCCAAACAGACAACGTTTCGACCAGATAACACTAAGGTCTTTGTATACACTGTACATATATGGCAGCCCGTATACACATATAGCCTGCATACACTGTACATGTATATAACACGGCCTGTATACACTGTATATATATAACAGCCTGTATACACTGTACATATATATATCACGGCCCGTATACACTGTACATATGAATAACACGGACCGCATACTATATATATATATATATATATATATATATATATATATATATATATATATATAACACGGACTGTGCATCCTGTACATATATATATCACGGCCCGTATACACTGTACATATATATAACAGCCTGTATACACTGTACATATATCTAACACAGCCCGTATACAATGTACATATATATATCACGGCCCATATACACTGTACATATAAATAACTAGCTTGTATTCACTGTACATATGTAACACAACCTGTATACATTGTACATATAACACCGCCTGTATTCACTATTCATATATATATATATATATATATATATATATATATAACATGGCCCGTATACACTGTGTATATATATATCACGGCCTGTATACACTGTACATATATATAAGACGGACTGTATGCACTGTACATATATATATCACGGCCCGTATACATTGTACATATATATAACACGGACTGTATGCACTGTACATATATATATCACGGTCCGTATACACTGTACATATATATATCACGGCCCGTATACACTGTAAATATAAATAACTAGCTTGTATTCACTGTACATATGTAACACAACCTGTATACATTGTACATATAACACCGCCTGTATTCACTATACACATATATATATATATATATATATATATATAGCATGGCCCGTATACACTGTGTATATATATATACACTACCGTTCAAAAGTTTGGGGTCACCCAAACAATTTTGTGTTTTCCATGAAGTCCCCCTTATTCCCCACCATGCGTTGTGAAATGAATAGACAATAGAGCCAAGACATTGACAAGGTTAGAAATAATGATTTGTATCTGAAATAACATGTTTTTACATCAAACTTTGCTTTCGTCAGAGAATCCTCCTTTTGCAGCAATTCCAGCATTGCACACCTTTGGCATTCTAGCTGTTAATTTGTGGAGGTAAGCTTGTGAAATTGCACCCCACGCTTCTAGAAGCATCTCCCACAAGTTGGATTGGTTGGATGGGCACTTCTGGCGTACCATACGGTCAAGCTGCTCCCACAACAGCTCAATGGGGTTCAGATCTGGTGACTGCGCTGGCCACTCCATTACCCATAGAATACCAGCTGCCTGCTTCTGCTGTAAATAGTTCTTGCACAATTTGGAGGTGTGTTTAGGGTCATTGTCCTGTTGTAGGATGAAATTGGTTCCAATCAAGCGCTGTCCACTGGGTATGGCATGGCGTTGCAAAATGGAGTGATAGCCTTCCTTATTCAGAATCCCTTTTACCCTGTACAAATCTCCCACCTTACCAGCACCAAAGCAACCCCAGACCATCACATTACCTCCACCATGCTTAACAGATGGCGTCAGGCATTCTTCCAGCATCTTTTCATTTGTTCTGCGTCTCACAAACGTTCTTCTTTGTGATCCAAACACCTCAAACTTGGATTCATCCGTCCACAACACTTTTTTCCAGTCTTCCTCTGCCCAATGTCTGTGTTCTTTTGCCCATCTTAATCTTTTTCTTTTATTGGCCAGTCTCAGATATGGCTTTTTCTTTGCCACTCTGCCCTGAAGCCCAAAATCCCGCAGCCGCCTCTTCACTGTAGATGTTGACACTGGTGTTTTGCGGGTACTATTTAATGAAGATGCCAGTTGGGTACCTGTGAGGCGTCTGTTTCTCAAACTAGAGACTCTAATGTGCTTATCTTCTTGCTTAGTTGTGCAGCGCGGCCTCCCACTTCTTTTTCTACTCTGGTTAGAGCCTGTTTGTGCTGTCCTCTGAAGGGAGTAGTACACACCGTTGTAGGAAATCTTCAATTTCTTAGCAATTTCTCGCATGGAATAGCCTTCATTTCTAAGAACAAGAATAGACTGTCGAGTTTCAGATGAAAGTTCTCTTTTTCTGGCCATTTTGAGCGTTTAATTGACCCCACAAATGTGATGCTCCAGAAACTCCATCTGCTCACAGGAAGGTCAGTTTTGTAGCTTCTGTAACGAGCTAGACTGTTTTCAGATGTGTGAACATGATTGCACAAGGGTTTTCTAATCATCAATTAGCCTTCTGAGCCAATGAGCAAACACATTGTACCATTAGAACACTGGAGTGATAGTTGCTGGAAATGGGCCTCTATACACCTTTGTAGATTTTGCACAAAAAACCAGACATTTGCAGCTAGAATAGTCATTTACCACATTAGCAATGTATAGAGTGCATTTGTTTAAAGTTAGGACTAGTTTAAAGTTATCTTCATTGAAAAGTACAGTGCTTTTCCTTCAAAAATAAGGACATTTCAATGTGACCCCAAACTTTTGAACGGTAGTGTATATATCACGGCCCGTATACACTGTACATATATATAACACGGACTGTATGCACTGTACATATATATATCACGACCCGTATACACTGTACATATATATAACACGGACTGTATGCACTGTACATATATATATCACGGCCCGTATACACTGTACATATATATAACACGGACTGTATGCAGTGTTTGTTGTGATAGTTTGTCCTCCAGGGGAGGGGCGGCAGCGACACATGGGAGTCAAGGTAGTGGGTAAAAGTCACTTCAAGCTTTATTTTGTGCAGCACACTCCAAGCACACAAAATTCAAAAGTCCATATAATATGCACCGCGCAGGGTGCTCCGTTCACGCAGAGACACCAAAGGAAGCTGCACCATGCAAGGTGCTCAGCAGCTTCCTCCTCAGGCTGTCAGACACCGACTCCCTGGGAGTTGCAGCCTTTATGCCCTAGTAACAGGGTCAGTGCCTGCAGCTGAGGTTCCTGAGAACCAGGGTGAGGTTGTGGACTGGACCTCCACCCTGTCCAGACTAAGAGCCTGGGAGGGAGATATACTCCATCCACAACTTCACCCTTTAACTGCCTACATATCTTCCCCCCTCCTCTTCTCCAGACCGGGGGGCTGGGCGTTTTTGGTGGCCAGACAATGCACCCTAGACAGGGCATCAGCATTACCTTGTCATTTGCCCGGCCTATATTCGAGGGTAAACTTGAAGTTCTGAAGCGAAAGAAACCACCTCGTCGCCCTCGCATTCTTTTCCTTATTTTGCTTCATCCAGGTCAGAGGGGCATGGTCTGACACCAATTTGAACTCTCTCCCCAAGAGATAGTACTTTAAGGTTTCTAGTGCCCATTTTATTGCTAAACATTCCCGTTGAACAATAGCATAATTCTTCAACACTGGATGTTCTTCCCCATTTATGGACTGGGACAACACTGCACCCAACCCTACATTAGAGGCATCCGTCTGCGCAATAAACTCTTTTGAGAAGTTGGCAGTTATCAACACTGGTTGTTGGCAAAGAGCAAACTTTAAACTTTTAAAGGCTTGCTCGGCCTCGGCTGTCCATGCCACCATTACCGACTTGCCCCCTTTCGTCAAGTCCGTAAGTGGTACTGCAATGGCGGCAAAGTTAGGCACAAACCTACGGTAGTACCCGGTCTTTCCTAAAAAGGCCCTGACCAGTTTTTTTGTTAAAGGTCTAGGCCATGCCTGTATGGCCTCTACCTTGTTGACCTGGGGTTTAATGACGCCATAGCCAATAACATAGCCAAGGTACTTGGCTTCCTCCAGGTCTACTGCATATTTCCTAGGGTTTAAGGTTAAACTTGCCCCTTTTATGGCATCCATGACCGCCTGTACCTTCCCAAGGTGACTCTCCCAATCGGTACTATAGACCAGACATCGTCTAGGTACGCAGCAGAATAGTTACAGTGAGGCCTCAAAATCCGATCCATTAACCTTTGGAAAGTAGCAGGCGCGCCATGTAGTCCAAACAGCATGTCTTTGTACTGAAACAAGCCCTCTGGGGTTGAGAAGCGCCGCCCGTTTTCTCTTTGGCCTTGTCAGTCAGAGGTATTTGCCAGTACCCTTTAGTAAAGTCAAGTTTGGTGATATATGTGGCATTACCCAGTCTCTCAATTAATTCATCAACCCCGGGCATGGGATATGCATCAAATTTGGTGATTTCGTTTAACTTCCTGAAATCATTACAAAACCTCCAGATACCGTCCGGTTTGGGGACTAACACAATGGGGCTTGACCACTCGCTTTTTGATTCCTCTATCACTCCTAATTCCAGCATGCGCTTAACCTCGGCAGAGACTGCTTCCCTACGAGCTTCTGGAATCTTGTACGGTTTTAAGTTTACCTTCATCCCGGGTTTAATTATGATATCATGTGTTATGACGTGTGTACAACCGGGCCGGTCAGAGAATTTGTCTGGTTCTTTGCAGGAACTCTTTTGTCTTCTGCCGTTGGCACACCGAGAGGGTCTCACCTACTCTAACATCGGGCAAGGAGGTCTGCGGCCCACCCCTCCCGACGCTCGAGGCAGCCAAAGCTTCTCTATTCTTTCAGAGTTTTATTAAATTAACCTGGTACACCTGATACGGTCTCCTTTTCCCCAGCTGGTGAACTCGATAGTTTATGTCGCCTACCTTCTCAACAATTTTGTAGAGACCCTGCCACCTAGCGAGGAATTTACTCTCTACAGTAGACACCAAGATGAGAACTCGGTCACTGGGACTAAAAGTTCTCACCCTGGCAGAATGATTGTACTCTCTGCTTTGGGCCTCCTGTGCCCTCTGCAAGTGTTCCCTGACAATGGGTATTACAGTATTAATGCGGTCCTGCATCTGAGCCACGTGCTCTATGACGCTCCTATAGGGAGTAGACTCGGTCTCCCAGGTTTCTCTGGCTATATCCAACAACCGTCTGGGGTGCCGACCATATAGCAACTCAAATGACGAGAAGCCTGTGGTACCTTTCTATGGCGAACATGAGATAAGGTAATAGACGGTCCCAGTCCCAACCATCTTTCTCCACTACCCACTTTAGCATTTGCTTCAGGGTCTCATTGAACCTCTCTACCAACCCATCCATCTGAGGGTGGTATACTGAGGTTCGTATGTGATCAATTTTAAAGAGGTGACACAACTCTTTCGTTACTTTGGACATGAACGGGGTCCCTTGGTCTGTGAGGATTTCCTTGGGAAGACCTACTCTGGAAAACAAGGGACAATTCTCGTGCAATGTTTTTGGCAATAGGGTTTCTCAAAGGAAATGCCTCAAGGTATCAAGTGGCATAATCTAACATGACCAAAATGTATTGATGCCCTCTAGCCGACTTGACTATAGGACCCACTAAATCCATTCCAGTTCTCACAAAGGGAACCTCTATAATGGGGAGAGGAGCTAAGGGACTGCGGAAGTGCGACACAGGAGCGGTGCTCTGACAGGTGGGGCACGACTCACAGTACTCTTTTATGTCCTTGTACACCCCTGGCCAGAAGAACCTTTGAAGAATTCGATCCTGCGTTTTATCAGTTCCTAAATGTCCCCCTAATACATGATTATATGCCAAGTCTAGCACTTTGCACCTGTACGGCTTCGCCACGACCAAGTGTTCCACCCTTTTCTCACCTATTTTTGTTACTCTATACAACAAGTTAGTATTCATGGCAAAATGGGGGAACCGTTGGTTAGAACCCGTTCCTGTAACACACCATTTATTATCACAAAATTTTCTTGTGCATTAACAAGGGTGGGGTCCCGTAATTGGGCTGTCCCAAAGTTCTCAGGTGCATCCTCCAGATCGGACACATCCTGAACCGAGGGATGAACTTCCTCTTCAACCTCATCTCCAGCCAAAACCTGTAAAGGAAAGGTTACATCTTCTGGTTCAATGTCCACATTTACCCCACTATCCTGTGGAGGGGTAAGGTCAGCTGGGTTTGCGCCAGTCTCTTTAGAAGGGGTTATCAGAACCCCTTCTAAAGAGAAGTCCCAGAACACAGGAAAATTACAAAATTACACTGTGCATTAACCCTTTGACCACACCTACATTGTAGGTCACAGTTCCAACATGGGTCTCAAAGTTACAATTTGCCATAGGATATACCCTTGTGTCACCGTGTATACACACCACACTGATGTGCTTACCTGGTATGAAACCCTCTGCTACCAGGCTAGCATGCACTAAGGTGACCAGGCTCCCCGAGTCCAGCAGAGCCTCCACAGTATGGTGGTTTACACTTAACGACACAGTTGCGGCTCAGTCTCTGGGATGCACCGCAACTAGGCCTCACGAACAAGGACCGGAGCCAAGCAGTGTCACACTCCATAGGCTCATTGGTTATGGGGCACTGAGCCACAACATGTCTGAGCCCCTGGCACCTCCAGCACATCAAAGGCCTGGGTCTCCTTGGCCCAACAAACTGGATGGGCTTTTGGAACCCTTCAACTCCAGTGGTGCCCTCTCTGGGGGTCCGACCTCCCTCCCGCCAGGCCACTGCTTCCCTCCGGCATCCAGTGGTCTCTTACCCCTTGCAGGTATTGGACTTGTAAAGGGGGCTGGACGGAATGGACGTCCCAGAGGTAGTTTTCTGTCACGGTGTAGCGGTTGACCAATTCTACCAGCTGGTTAGCGTCCTTAGGCCCCCCCATGGCCGACCCAGCGCTGCAGGTCTGCTGACAGGGCACGGGTGTAACGGTCCACTACGACCTTGTCAACCATCTGGGTGGATGTGCAAATGTCCAGCTCCAGCCACTTTTTAACCAGATGATACAGGTCAAACATCTGTGACTGGGCTGATTGGTCGGACATGTAGCTCCAATTGTGCACTCTTAACGCCCGGACCGCCGCTGTAACTCCCAGACAAGCCAGAATCTCTGCCTTTAACTTGGCGTAATTGCTTACCTCGTGGATACTGAGGTCATGGTACGCCTTCTTTGGCTCCGCCATGAGGAATGGTGCTGAGACCTCGACCCACTCAGCCTTGGGGAGGTTTTCTCGTTCGGCGTTTCTTTCAAACACGGTCAGATAGGCCTCCACATCATCGTTGGGAGTCATCTTCTGCAGGAACTTCTGCACAGTCTCCCTGGGCCTGGCGGTAGTTGGGGCTCCGTCTCTCCTTAAAGGCGTTGTCCCACGGCAGCAAGTGGGGTTATACACTTCTGTATGGCCATATTAATGCACTTTGTAATATACATCGTGCATTAAATATTGGCCATACAGAAGTTATACACTTACCCCCTCCGGTGCTGGCGTCCCCGTCTCCATGGCGCCGACTAACGCTGTCTTCTCCTTCTATTAGACACACTTGCGCTGTGCGGTCTTCTGCTCTGTTCAATGGGGCCGCTCCGGCGTGCTCGTGCCAGAGAGCTGGTCTGCGCAATATATAACACAGCCTGTATACACTGTGCATACATATAACATGGCCTCTATACACTGTACATATGTATTACACGGCCTGTATACACTGCATATATATATATATATAGCGGCCAGTCAACGCTGTACATATATGCATACACTACATACATATAACACAGCCTGTATACACTGTACATATATAACAATAATAAACTTTATTTGTATAGCGCCAACATATTCCGCAGCGCTTACATAGACGGGCGATACAGAAAGACAAAAGTACAAGCATTACAGAACCACGGTTACATAGTAATCAGTCGATGGAAACAATAGGAGTGAGGGCCCTGCTCCAACGAGCTTACATACTACGAATGGTGGGGGGATACAGAAGGTAAAGGGGCTGGAGATGTGCACGGTATTGTGGGGTGGAGATGGGCACGGTATGGGGGGCTGGAGATGTGCACGGTGTGGGGGGGATGGAGAGTGCGGGATGCTATACACATAGACAATGGTCAGACATTTAGCCGTGTGACGGCAGAAACAGTATGACTGCAGGAGCGGTTTATGATGGCTAGCAGGGATTGCAGTCAGTAGGTCAGGGAGCATGTTATCAGGCGGAGTACAGAGCTGTTAGTTTAGGGAATGCAATATGCCTCCCTGAAGAGGTGCGTTTTTAGAGCACGCCTGAAGTTCTGCGAGTCCTGGATTGCTCGGGTAGCCTTTGGTAGTACATTCCAGAGGACCGGTGCTGCTCTGGAGAAGTCTTGGAGGCCGGAATGAGAAGTTCGAATTAAAGGGGCACTCAATCTGGTTTCGCTAGCAGAGCAGAGAGCGCGGGCTGGGTGATGGATTGAGATGAGGGAGACGATATAGGGGAGCGCTGCGCTGTGGAGGGCTTTATGGATGAAGGTAGCGAGTTTAAATTGAATTCTGTATTTAACGGGCAGCCAGTGCAGTGACCGGCACAGGGCAGAGGTGTCCGAGTAGCGGCTGGACAGGAAGAGGAGCCTGGCTGCCGCATTCAGGATGGATTGGAGAGGGTAGAGTCTGGTGCAGGGGAGACCGATCAGCAACGAGTTGCAATAATCGAGCCGAGAGTGGATGAGGGCAACAGTAAGCGTTTTTAACATGTCCACAGTGAGAAAAGAGCGGATTCTTGCAATGTTCTTCAGGTGCAGCTGACATGTTCGGGCCAGAGATTGGATGTAGGGAGTAAAAGAGAGATCAGAGTCAAATATGACCCCAAGGCAGCGGGCATGTTGTCTAGGAGTTGTGGTGGCGCCACACACTGAGATGGAGATGTCAGGAGGAGGTCGGTTAGTGGAGGGTGGAAATACCAGTAAGTCAGTTTTAGAGAGGGTTAA